>NW_027124823.1:6147-43999 GCF_001457755.1 Trypanosoma equiperdum | reverse complement strand
AAAAAAAAAAACACATACCACCAAAGTCATCTGCTCCATCGTCACGCTGTCTTCTTTTCCTGCATCATAACGCTTGATGCGAGAAGATAATTGTTCCGGAGCACCCCATGAGAAAAAAATGGTAAGTAAGACAACACATTGTCAGCTCGAGGAAATATCCGACGGAATCCCCCGGCGCATGCCAGTTCCTCTTCCGCTTCCAAAAGCATCATGTGTTCTGCAGGGCTCAGAATAGACTCGGGTTCTTTGGGGTCGTTGAAACGTGTGAGAAGTGACTTCCGAATCATTTCCCCCGCCTTGTGAGGATGACGTCCGAATCGGTACCGTTTGTTGTAATTAGGTGGTGACGCCCCTCCATATTCCTGTTGGAAATTCGTCGCAGGGGCATCACGTTGATGTGGAACGACGCGAATAAGAGTTAATAAATGTGCGAGCATGCGCGACTTGACAGCCTTGTCCAGAGGTGTTCCCGTCGCCAGGGACGGCATGATATTCACCTCAATAAGACGAACGTTGTACTGATCGTCGGCCATTAAATCTAAGCCGTAAAGTTCAAAGCACCCCCGCCCTGTTTTGTTGCGACACTCCTTGCGGAGCCGCTCAACTACCTCGTGTTCAATACTGAGAAAAGCTTTTATTACCACGTCATCGCAACTACTCAAAACCTTTTCCCATACCCTCCTACCGTTTTCTACGTTCTTGTCTAAGAACTCACGCAAGTCGGAGAGACACCACTTAATATCTAATGGGTCATCGGAGTCGTATGTCTTACCACGGCTCGCCCGATTCAACTCAGCGGTTTTGTTCACGGAATAGTTGGTCAGATGTTTCTGAACATTGTCCAAATCCTTGTCCATTCCCGGGTACTTCTGCGCCGCAAAACGAACAAGGCCCTCATCGAAAATATAAATACGTAATGGATCAAATGATGTAACGACGCAGTACAACCGTAGGTCAAACTTCCGTCCGAAGATCATCATCGGGTTTCCCACATACCGCTGGCATACCGCATTTTTGGAGCCTGTCGGCATGGGTGGCATACCCCGATACAAACGAATTCCACGACCGCAACTCGAAGCGCTGGGCTTTACAATGAAGATTAGTGGATCATCAGCACTATCCGGATTTTCGTTCACGTAGTCCTCCAACTGGGAACGCTGCTTTGGTAAAAGAAATGTCATTGGGATAACATTGAAGTTGTCAAGCCCAAAGTAGCGCTGCATCTTTTGAATGTTGGTAGCCAAACTATCTTTACGTCCAATACCCCATGTCCCAGGGAAGTGATTAACCTTTTGGTAAGGGCCAAGATGGGAAAGAATATATGTCGTTGCCCGCTTTGCCCATATCACGTTAAACAGCTCGTTTGATGCTGTGTACTTCATGCCTGAAGCCTCAAACGCGTCGATGACAACCTTGAACGCCACTACTCCAGGTCCGAGCTTATAAAGGCACATCCGATTTAGGTTATTCTTCTGAACCGACACCGCATCAAACCGAAGGGATGGGCGATCATTTCCGTGGTATGTGAGGTTGATCTGCCCAGGGTTCGCGCTGCGCGCCCTCGCGCCGCCGTATCGCTGAATGGGAAAGAAGAGACTCCCTGCTGAGAACGAGTAAATTGGTTTTACGAGTGTATAATATATTTTACCCCCAGAATTTGCTCCACTGTTGGATACGGGGGCGCTACTCCTCCGCCCCTCCTCTCGAGGTGCTACTTCTTCCTCCAGTGTGTACGTGGAGCGCGATATACTGCCCTGGTTCCGAGAGATCATCGGGAGCCTGGCACGGACGCGCGACAGGGCGGTCTGCGGGACATACTTTGGGTTAGACGGGTCATCATCATTCGGATCCGGCACAAATTTGCCAACGACAATACGCTGGCTCTCACTCGATGAATAAGTCGTTTCAGGTGTCAGGATATCAGTGTCCTCAGCTCCTCCGCGCTGCACGGAAGTAAGCGCCTGTGGGTAAAATGTGGCCACGTTTCTTGGAGGGGGAAGCACGGGTTCGGCCATCGATTCGGTGGAAGCTGAAGCACTTGGTTCTAAAAGCGCTTAGTCTGCCTCACCTCGAGTTGGGCTGTGCAAAATAAAGAGGAGTTGACAGAAGAAGGTACAGCTCAAGAAGGTGGGAATATAGAAAAGACAATTACATCACGCACAAATATATATCTGTTTTTACATATGGTTAAACAGATCAGTCGTGCTCTATGCAGAGAAGTCGATGATCTTTATGGGTAGCGAAGGCCCGTCGTGACGATCAGGAACGATGGTAATCAATGTTGTATCATATTTACCTCAGTTACACCCTTACGACGGCTACAGCATGGGGTACACAACAATGGTGATAGAGGGAGAGAGAAAGGAGTGTTATTAACGCTCGCTGAGTGCCTGAGGTACTACTACTACAGGCAGCACAATAGCACACAAAAGACCTGTGCAACGGTGGTGCAGTGGGTCACTTACTAAACTCTTATATGCTAAGCAACATGCTAGAAACGCATCCACTAAAAAGGGTAAAAGTCCTTTTACAACTACATGTTACTCGATTGGCACTTCAATGACTCAATAAAGAATATAAACACACTCTTGAAACAACACACCACAGCAGCGGCCCTCTCCCCCAAACGTTTGGTGATAGATCATTCAGCTCCAGTCGATACTTTCATCATGTGCCTCCCAACCACCGTAATATTCTCTTTAGCATTGGCACTCTCCATAACGCCCCTCCCCCCGGCGCGCAAATCTCCCTTTTTTTCTTTTTAAGTTGGTTGCGAACCGCGTAAAAAAAAGAATCCCCATAACGGCAGTAACCCACTCACTGTGTCGGTGAGGTTGGTGCAAGAGCGCCAACAATAAACAAAACCAAGCGAAAATGGGAAGGGAAGGGATAAATAAGGGGGAGAAGTAACACAAAGGGATGACGTGCAATCGGCACAAAGCTACATTTCTGATCCATACACGGGCTCAGTCGACAACACTGAAATGTGTAAATGGCCACCGCTTACTCTAAAGTTATGAGGAGTGAGATCATCACACATAGGCACTCCACCAAAATGGGTTGGCCACGCAGGAGAAAGTGAAAACTAAGTGGTTATGGCTGAAAGATGCGCGCAAAACGAGAGCAAAAACAAAAACAAAAAAGACGACTACACAAGGAGGAACTAATAATAACTACGGCGTCACCCTCCCTCTGACACACACCGGGAGGGAGAGGAGATAGGAGGAAAAATAAGAACAGATGGCCCCAATTGTGTATGCAAAGCCAGTTAGGGGAAGAATCATATCATCCCTCCCCTTCTCAGTCGACACACTCAACATAAAAACAAGGAAAATAACTAGAGGGATAAGAGTTCGACACTGTCCATAAACCACTGCTTAGCGAGATCATGCATTAAACGACAAACTACGCATGATTTCTTTGGCATCACGAAGCCTGTTTGGTGTCCTTGCGGGGGGTAATGAAACAGGTGGGGCAGAGAGCTGAGATAAAGAATCAGCCGGATAACATATCACCGTTTGTGGTTCTTCCCTCGGAGTTCTCACCTCAGCCACCAAACGCTTCACGCTTCTCAACGCAGCTTCAAGTGTACCAGAATCTGAGTTGCTTCGTTTACCCACAAGACGATCAGGGGAGGGCGTTTTCTCATGAGGAGCCCTTAACTTACTGAGCCACTCACCGGCAGCCAAATCCTGCGGCACATTTTCAAGCGTTGTCTCAGAATCAAGGGTGCTGCTGCAACTGGAAAACGTGTCTGTGATGGCTTGCAGGATTGTGCGCTGCTTCTCCACGCCCTTGGGACTGAGATCGAGGAAATACTCCTCCAAACACTTTGAGCTTGTGTAAACATCTGGTCCAAGTACTTCTAATGGACATTTAAGACTGTATGCGCTTTGTTCAAAAAGGAATACCGTAAATGCCGCGTCCATTTCCGTGCAAACGCGCTCCAGGTGCAGTTTCGCGTACGCCTGCGTTACGCGAACAAGAGATTCCAGTAAGCGAATTGTGATCGGTACACAATCAGCAAGGTTTGGCACCGCGCCGCGGCGCTGCTGCATTTCATAGTACGCCTTGATAAGCCGTGAGGCTCCGTCGGTGAGCAGCGGACCCCCATTCTGGGAGTAATGTGCGTGAACCCACCGCAAGTAGCGACCCACATCATCGAGCGACAGCACCGAATCCGGCAACCTTCCAGCTTGCGAATAGTTGAGGATATGCGTGGCGATACGGTCGTCCGTTTCGGGTGACGGGGTGTCCCAAAGAAGAAAGACGAAGTCGAAACGGCTCAACAGTGGCCCACCAACACCAATTTCGGTCCCATTTTGACGGGTTGGGGGATTACAAGCAGATATAACAGAGCAGCAGGTACGCAGTTTGGTCACCATTCCAGCTTTGGCCACGGATATCGTTTGTTGCTCCATTGCTTCATGAAGGGAGGCCCTATCACCAACAGAAACGGTCCGAAGCTCGTCAATAACACAAACACCCCCATCACTCAATACCAAAGCGCCAGGCTCCAATACCCACTCTCCTTGCTCTTTCGATGCCGCAACCGTGAGACCAGCGGAAGTGCTCCCCATGCCAGTCGTGGAAGTGCTTCGTGGGGCTAAAAGGGCTGCGCATCGTAGTAACTGTGATTTTCCTGTGGAAGAATCACCAACAAAAAGGCAATGGATTGTGGAGCGGACATGCATGCGCGTCTTCCCAACCGTGGATGTCCCACCCAAAGTCGCCAAAATAACAGCCATGCGAGGAGCGAAGAGTCCCGCCAAATGTGGACAAACGGAATTCACCAACGCGCTCCCTCTACCAAATTTGTCTTTGCCGAACGAGGAATAAAAGGACTCGGGTGTAAAGGCGGACTCTTCTACCTGTCCATTGTGCCTCCGCTTTGCCGCCGCAGACGCGTTGAAACTTCCGCCATCGCGGTAGGAGTCCATCACGTTAACGTTGAGCGCCCAAATGGTGGGTTCAATGATTGGCAACGCATTTGGGTAAGTATTGCGCCATTTTGGGAAAAGAATACCAATCACCTCCACCAACTGACCTACAGTACATTTTTTCGAGAGGTCATCTTCAAGCGTTATAAGAAGCGTGCGAGGAAGTCGGCCACTCTCGCTATGGCGCTGCTGCAGTCGGCACTCCGCGTAGTCCATCCACACCTGCCCAATCTGCTGCAACTCCTCTCCTTTGCATTCTTTGTTCGCACAATGAGGTTTCAACTTTGTTGAGCGGTCAAACGGGCTTGAGGTCAACTCCACTGTCTCAAGGCATTTGAAGCACTTTAACTTGCGCACCAGCGGTACCACCTTCTTTGTATTCATCCGGACAATTGATCCACAAACACTAACCAATATCCCGCGCTGGGGAGGCAGCGAGGGCGGCGGGGTTCCCACTGTAGGAAGATGCGAAAGCCGTGGTGATAAATCACTAGGGTTAAGATGGCGCCCAGCTTTGGCGCAAACCTCCGCACAGATTTTTCTGAGCGCGTCCATGAGGGTGGTAGTATGGTAGAACAGGAGGTCCGCAACGGATGGACAAGCCGCCAGTAACTTCATGCAGTCCACATCAAGCGTCCATAGATTCCTAGTGGGAAGAGCTTCCCCGGAGAGCAGCTCCGTCATACACTGCGGGGGCTCACAACATTCAACAAAAAATGAGCGCAGCTGCATCAATAAATTATCCGTTATTGGTGCAACACCATTCATCGTGACGCACTAGTACTCCAACAACCGAGCTAATATCTCCCAGTACTCTAGCACACAGAAAGGAGTATTCGCAGAGTAATCGCCCCACCCGCACTGCAGCGGCTGAGAAACGCATTTATGCATTGGATAAAACGGAGAAAACATAGCATCAATTTGCAGCAGGACGCAAAAAGGAAAAAAAGCATGTTACCTTATATATACAAAAAGGGTAGGGAAACCCCGTCAACCATAGCCTATTTCTATTTTACCTGTCTGTTCACTGCCTATCAAGCGTTCGATTCCGCCACACTCGTAATCGCACACTTCCAAACAGTGTGTTTACCACATGTATGGAAACATATGTATGCATATATATATATACGTATTCTGTTTGCTGTTACGTTGCTGCAGCCTGGTCCTACGGGCTGCACAGGTGAAAATAGTATGCCTCCCAGTCTTGATTTTGGGCTTCTTCATACAACTCAATCATCTGCTCATTTCGAATCTCGTTCTCCAACTCAACGAGAAGGTCGACTACCGATGGGTCGGTCAGATCGCACTCGAATTCAGATCCTATAAAAGCATATTCGTTGGCTGTGGGCTGGGCAGGCTTGTCTGACTCCTCCCGCCGAAGCCGCAGGTCGCTAAGCCGCATGTCCCGTCTGCAGGCAGCATTATAATGCATCATCCGCTCCTTAATCTCTTGGCGCCTGGAGTACAATGCCTTGACGCCGACCTTTTGCATGGTGCAAGCCTATTGCATTCAACACTTCAAGTGTGGCCGTCCGCGGACTTACTGATGGGAAAAAAATTTTCCTAAAAAAGAGGGGAAATGATAGAATAACACGCGAACAAACGACCGCTACGTTAAAAGAGGTTTGAAATTAATTATCTTCACATGCTCTGGCATTAAAAAATAGCCCCCCAACGACACTCAGCACTCTATGCTAAATGAAGGGGGGATGTAATATGCAAAACGGGAGGCGAAACAATGAAGTCAACACTTTTCACTGCTCACTATGAAGCACCTTTTCAATGGAATCATGTGGGTAGAAGGACGAAGCAGGATATTTTTTTTACCCTGAAAAATGTGCTTCCCAACACGACTAGCAGTTACAGTTCGAACATCCGTGGTAAGAAACGATACACAGCGCGCCCCACACCGTGTAACCGAACGCCTTCGGGTAACTGAAACCTCGCCGTGTGTTCCTTCTGTGAAATTAACTCGCACGCCCTCCCTTTAATTTGCGTCTCGTGATTCCGTTAGTTTGTCATGTTGATGAAGCACTTACAACTATTTCCATAGCTGCACAACTGTTTGGTGAAACGAGTGGAGGGTGTAGAGAAATACAAAACAAGTAGCGAAAAGGTGGAAACAGATGTGACGGAGTAAAACCCAAATAACGCAACAGGTTTAAGCAAAGTACAACAGCGGAAAAATGAACCCACTACAATCAAAGGGAGGTAGAACGTCACTGTTGAAACTATTATCAACGGCCATGCGATGGAAATGTACGAAAGCATGTCACATTAACAAAAAAAAATAATAGTCTGTTGCCTAAATATAAACGTCGAGATCTTAAGGATAAAACAACGAGGGAAAGCACGGAGGGTCGGAAGCACACTCTCCCCGACGAGATTCGTATGTTGAGGGTTTTCTGTTCTGTTAACCTCAATCTCGCCCCCACACTCCGAGAGTGGATCTCGGGAAGAAAGCGCTCCAGAGACGCAATAAGAAAACTCTGTGCAAATAAAGGGATATGTAAAAGTAATCACAATAGCTGAGGGAAGAATTGAAAATAAAAAGGAAAGCGTTGGGACAAAGTAAATGTCAGACGGAAGAACAAACCAGGCAAAGTGCAGCTGAAGACGTCAACACCACATCACACACCATCAACCGGCTACGCCAGATACTCCCACGCACACAAACACACACGCGAAACAAATAACAGGGAACGGCAAAGGTATGATGAAAACACAACAGTAGCAAGTAGAAACATTCCATAGGAAAGCTACCTACTCACGTGCGTCAACAATCCCTTGCTCCGATATGCTGAAAACACATTCCACCTCCGGCAACGACGGACTGTCATATATCTTACACACGCGCTGATCCCCCCGTCCTTTGCGCAGCGACAGTCGCGTCGTTGAGGCATGCGCAAGAATATGACCTCCAATAGGCTTTTTGGGGTCGGCCACAAACATGGAGGCGCCACCAGGATCCGCAACCACCTGATTTGTTATGTACACAGCAACGTTATACTCCTCCGCAAGTTTAATCATGTTGCTCAACATCTTGGCCAGTTTCTGCTGCCGCTCCGCGAGCTCCCCTCTGCCAGAAAAATCCACGCGAAAGAGAGCCGTTACACTGTCTACAACAAGGAGACTGAACTGATCCTCTACCATCTTCGCAGCAACCATTGACAAGAGGTGCATCTGATGCTCGTGCGTGTAAGCTCGTGCCACGAGAATGTTCCCCAGTACGGCCTCAACGTCGAGACCAAAACGCTCTGCGATGGGCTTAATCCGCTCAGGTCTGAAAGTTGCCTCTGTGTCAACATAAATAGCTTTACCATTGCCCCCCCCCATTGAAATGGGGAGTTGGCACGTTACGCACAATGTGTGTGCTATCTGCGTTTTACCGGTTCGGAACTCACCAAACGCCTCCGTAATTGACATGCTTTCTATGCCACCGCCCAACAACTGATCCAGAGCCGTGCTTCCAGTTGTTACACGGGTCACCCTCCCTCTCTGTTGCAGGTAAGCCGTTCCAACGCTGAAACCGCAATCCGATAACTTCCGTGCCGCCTCGATAATTTTGTCAACTTTGGCATCAGACAAACCCTTGATAAGAACAAGATCCTTTCGGCACTGCATGTGAATCCCAGTCACGGTGAATATACCCGCCTGCCGCAGCTTAGCGACATCCGCCGCGGCAACCCCCTGCTCGGTAAGGCGGTCAATCTCCATGATGGTGTGCGCCGCGTCCTCATGCGTCGAGTTGTCCGTGGAAACCGCCGCATCCTTCGCCTCACTTTTGCCCGACCGCGTTCCCACGTGCTGCATTAAGTTCCTTCAGATAATTGAAAGCGTGGCCCACTACCTAAAGTAAACGCATGGGAGTTAAGAGGTGAATCAGATCAAAAGAAAGTGTAGTTGCGGCAGCGCAGTCGTGAAACAGAGAAGAGGAAGGAAGTAAATACAACAGATCATGTGGAGGAGAACGGAGAACCGAGGGACTAACTGTAGTACTCATTCGTGAAGGCGCTAATTATGACGATGAGACAGTGCCCGTACCTTTGGAAGACAGTGCTGCCACAGGAATTTCCTCACTACCCATTGGCAGGAGTCATTGATAACACACCAAGATGCTGGTATAACTTGAAAATGAAATGTAACCACAGCAGCGGAACGCAGAAGTCAGGAGATGGCTACAAAGAAAGTAAATGGTGCACAAAGCCATCAAAACGGTTGCTGAGAGAACTGGTACAGAGTGTCGCAAACCCTCTGTAACGTTGAGTCTACGAAAGCCGGCATGAACCCCTTACGGGCGAGCTGAGTCAAATTCTCCCGAATTCCGTAGAACGCAAGCCGTACGTTTCCATCAATGCGATACAAGTTCTTGGCGTATTGTATATAGAAGAGCGTGAAGATGGCTCCCCCAGAGAATATAACAGTCAACAGCATTATAGCCTCCAACGACACCGCATGCATAATGAGTCTTTGAGCGTTTGAAGTTATCGACTGCGCGTAGCGCAACCCCGCTTGATAAGCTGCTGGTGCAACCTGCTGCACTCTTGAGAAGTTAGTAGCGAGAGAGAGTGCACTGTAGAGGCCCTGAACGACGACAAGTGGAAGTTGCGCCCGAACTCCTGAGATCAATGCCACAAGACAGAGAATCAAGTCCAAAGTGCAGCGCACGTCAAACCACGACTTGAGTATAGACAAGTCGGGAACCAGCATGTGCCTGGAATGTGCGATAACAGCGTGGCGCGCGGCAGCGGCTATCAATAGCAAAAACCAAGCGGAGCTTCCGTTCACCCCAATGAGTGAAGAAGCGAGCGCCGCAAAGGAAAGAACTAACACTAAAGTGTCAACAAGCAATCCTACCGTACCATGTGGTGTAATTTGGGGCATGACCACCGGTGAGCCACCAAACTGCGCCTGTCCCCGATTCATTTCTTGCCGCAGCTTTTGCAAATTTTCCCGACTACTGCTGTCGGTAGGTTCCAACGCCAGCGCCTTTTCGTATTCTGCTGCGGCCTCCCTTAAATTTCCCATTTTCCAAAATGCCTCACCCACTCGTTTATGTGCCTTGAAGTTGTCTCGAACACCGAGTGAGCGCCGCGCAAACGAGATAGCGGCTTCACATCTTCCGAGGGAAAAGCTTGCGGCCGCAGCATTATTTAAAAGGTCGATGTTCCCACCATCGAGCGCGAGCCCTTCTTCGTAGTATTTCAGTGCCTCTTCAAAGCGCTTTGCTGCGTACGCCTCGTTACCCTTTTGCTTCAATTCCGTTGCGGTTGTCATTTCCCCCAAATTAACGTTTTAAACACCGCCTTTTTGTGTATCTCGCAGGCACGTGTGTATGTTATTTTTCCTGAAAGTATTCCTATGGTCAGTGGTGTACTCTCTTTTCCCCTTACTGTAGTTGCCTGCGCTCACTTCCCTTTCCCTTGTTTTTTCCTTGTGGCTGAGGGCAGACCACCGTAAGTTGGGGCACACAACCGCACAGAGTATGCAAGAAAAAAAAATAATAAGCAAAGGCAGATTTTTTTAAAAGAAAAAAGCGGGAAAGAAAAGTGAGTAACGTTAAGGGCATAAACCAGTGACTGCCTTCGCATTTAAATATGGCAATGAAAACGTGGCATCTTCGCATTGAAGATGCGCTAAGAAGCAAAAGAAATGAACCATTCCTCGCTTCCTCTTTTGTATCCCCTGCGCGCATGCGCACATTCCTACCTGAAGAAGCAAATTAACTGATATGAGAATCACAACTATATATTATATGCACTGACAAAACCTTCGCACTGCTACATTTATTCGGCACCGCATCGCGGTAGCCGACTGTCCCCCACAATGTTGTCAAGGACAGTGGAAAAAGAATAAGGGTGATATCGAAACGAAGCAAGTGATTACTCAACTAAAATGTAACGTGGTTGACAACCTTTGCTCAGCGCGATTGAAACTTACTTGCAGCCTCCCTCGGTGCAACGACAGGCCGCCTCCCAAAGACTTTGTTGTAGTTGTCCTCACGGTTGACAAGCTCAAGTTTATACATCTTCATATCCTCCAACGCCTTCTTCAGGTCCTGTTCCTTTTTCTTTGCCTCCTTCATGAGGCGGTTAATCATCTCCACATCTTCCTGACGCGACTCTCGGTACTCATAGCGGTGCCGAAGGTCATCAAACGCCCTCTGCAACTCCCTTAACCTTGCATTGTGCCCGGTACGCTCTTCTTGCTGTTGCTGAATCAGGTCGTCAACAAACATCTTGTGTTTCATGCCCAGTTCATTCAAGATGTTCTCCGCTTGTTGTTCCAAATGTTGCATCTTCTCGTCATGATCATGCTGTTTCCGCCTGAGAATTTCATCAAACTCGGACTTTGCTGCCGCCAGCCTCTGGCGCTCCATTTTCAACTCCTCCGAGCACCTACCCAACTCGTTAGTAAGCCCGTCAATCCTTAACATCGCGTCACGAAGTTCCTCCTGTGTATTATTGTACTTTAGTCGCAGCGCAGAAAGAGATTCGTCTGCCCGTCGCTGCAAGTTGTCACGCTCCATCGCAGCCGAGGCTCGTAGGTTGTCAAGTTCTGCCTTCGCCTTCTGCTCGCAAGAATCCATTACGGCCTTGAGGGATTCCTGCAACCTTGTTTCCGCGTCCTGAATTGCTCGCTTCGCATCTTCTCTCAGCGTTGCAATGGTAGCCTCTAGATCCTGCACCTGCCTCTGAGCGTCGAGCGCATCCCGCTGACTGGTTGCAAAATTTCGGCGCAACTCCTGCAGTTCATTAGACATATTTCGATCGGATGCTTCCAGGCCTTCCTTCTCCGCGATAAGTTTTGCTATAAGGCCCTTCAGCGCTTGGATTTCTTCAAGCATGACGCTTCTTTGCTTATTTGCGTCACCGCGAATGCCGTCAAGCTGCTCTTTTAGCCGCCGGAGATCTTCTTCACGCTGCCGTAGTCGATCACCGCTCTCTTTGAGAGCACGATGAACTGCCTCCTTCTCATCGGTATCGTTCTTTGCCCGATCTGCAATGTCTTTTATTACCGAATTGCAATGGGATGTGACTTGTTCAAGGCACATCACTTCCTTTTGGGAGAAGTGGTGCAGTTGCTCTTCGTGTAGTGTACTCAATAGTTTCAATTGCTGGGCGTACGCATTGTGGCATGCCTCTAACTCAGCTACTAATCCTCTGTTGTTTGCGTTTCGCCCTTCTTCCAGTTTTTGTTCCCACTCCCTCGCAACTTCCTTGAGCCGGGATTCCGCCTCTTGCCTAATTTCGGCAAGCTGCGCCTCAAGAGCGGAGATCTTGCCATCGCGATCGGCACACACGGCTCTAACCCGCTGCTCCGCATCCGCCTCCAATTCCTGCAACCGCTGAGCGTATCGAAGCGTTTCCTCCTCTAGATTCTGCGTTACCTCCTTCAGACACTTGTCGGTTTCCTCCAACCTCTCCCACGCTACCTTCAGTTCAGCCTCTAAAGAAGCAATAGTATCACGCAGCTTTTTCTCCAGTTCTTGCATTTCCGCCTCAGCACGACTAGCAGTAGATAGACTCTCCCGGATGCTGTTGATTTGCCGGTCGTGATCCCGTTTCAGTTCTGCAACTTGCTTCTCGTGCTCCTTTTTCATTTTGTCCTTCTCAGCCTCGTGCAATCTGGCCATCTCCTCTTTCGCACAGCGGAATTCGTCACTGGCCTCTTCGGCAGCCCTCGTTGCTGACGACTGATAGTCAGCCATACTTTTGGCATGACTCTTACGGAGTTGATCCAAATCCTCCAGATGCCGCTTCTCAAGCTCCTCAATACACCGCTGTAGGTCTGCACACTTCCCCCGTAGCTGAGCCTCGAACTGGCTGTGCTGGTTAGCTTCATCCTGGTTTAATTTCTCAATATCGTGGAGCTGGGTGCTAAGCGTTTCTAAGCGTTTCTCCAGCACACTTATCTGGTTTTGCAACTCTAAATTCTTTGTCGTAAGTTCGCTGTTGCGTGTCTCGAGCAAACTACGTTGATTTTCCAGATTAATGACAATAGAATCCTTCTTTGCAAGCTCCTGAAGTTTTTCAGCCAGAGTGTCATTGAGAGTCTCGCACTGCTTCTGTGAGTCACTCAGTCGATTTTCTAACGCTTTCACAATCTCGCGTAGTTTGGCCTCAGTCTCACGGTAGCTCCCGAGGGAACTCGCCTTTTCATTGAGGCAGTTACTAAGGGAGTCGCACTCCGCCTGCAATTTCTGCACACATTCCCGTGCCTTCTCACACTCTTCCTTCCACCGGGCCAATTCTGCCGCTGCCTTCGCATCAGAATCCTTTTGCTTCGCCTCCAGCTGTTTCAGTTCTTGTGCGTGTGCCCTTTCAGCCCCCTCTAGTTTGGACCGTAGATCGTTTATCGTCTTCTCTAACTCATCTTTAGCGTTCATCTGCTCCGCCAACATCGCTTTGTACCGGTCATTGTATTCCCGGACAAGATTGGCGGTCTCAGCGTCCTTTGACTGGCACTTTTCAGCTATCGCCTTTTCTGCATCAGCCTTACAAGATGCCACCACGTCCTTCACTGCCGTTTCGAAACGAGCCTTGCTGGCCTTCAAATCCTCCGTCATTGCAGATATCTTCCGTAAGTACTCCGCCTTCGCCGCTTCTAGGGATTCCTTGTATTGTCTCTGCGCGTTCTCTACAATGCCAATACGATCCTGCTCTGCCGCACGAAAAGATTCCTTCACCTCCTCAACACGTTTGTTTGTGGCATCGTGCAACTGACGTATCTCATTATCGTGCCGCTCGCGGATATCACTGAACCGTGTGTCGTTATCCTCATTTTGCAGGTTAAGGTGATAGATAACTTTCGTTAGTTGTGCTATTTTCTTGCACAACTTGTAATGCAAATCACCGTCCACTTGTTTGTTGCTCATCGTACGCCTTTTTGAACAGATTCAGTGGTGGTGACGTTGTTGTTATTAGCTGCATAGAAAAGGGATAGAAGTCATAAGACAGTGTAAGCACAGAAGGAAGTAGTACAGTTCTGGCAGTCAAGGAGTAAATGTATACATGTGTATATAGCTCCATTTCAATTTGTCGTTCCTGTTCAGCACAGAAGCACAATGAAACTCCTTACGACGCTCCACCTTGCATCAACTATTTTCTCCTCCCTTACGCCACACCCGCCGCATTCCTCGAATAAGCGAAAATATGCTTCAAGCTAACCGCGCTGAGCCAAGGAATTTCTTACAAATAACGCAGCCGATTAATATTTAACGTTAAAAATGTCGTGTGCCTGCAGAAACAAAGCACACGTGCTGTGGGAGGGGGGGAAATGAGCATGCTTCCTCATGCTTCGGTCAATGAACGGCATCCGTAAAGTTAGGGTTGTGCACCCACACTTCCGGAGACTAAAAAAGGGGGGAGTGCCATCTGTTTTTCTCCTCTGTTCCCTGTTTACCCCCTAACCAATTTCCCTCCTGCATCCACAGAACTTTCCTCTTGCAAAGTGGAACTCCTCGCCCGGTCGATGGGCTCCACAAGAAGGAGGTTCATGCACATAACTGCTTATAATTTAAACATTTTGTTTTGCTTAGTTCCCCATCCTCGAACACATGTGCTTCCCTCACACTGATATCCCCCTCTTCTAAGTCAGTTTAACCATCTTTCTGTGCTTCTGCACCCGGAAGGGTTTTACACATATGTTTGTTTTTCTCGTACCTCTTTTGGTTTCCCACCCCGCTACCTCCCACTGACTTCCCCCCTTGCACATACACCAACCCTACCGGTTGCAGGGCCCACCGATAAATGAATTATACACGGACGATGTGAACCACAACCACCGCAGTTGCCTGTAGTAGGGGGGATTGGTAATGAAAAATTGAAAAACGAATCACCAACGTAATCAAAAAAAAAAAGTTTCCTTCTCAAACACGACACGCCAATCGCTACTTCCTTTCCCATGTTTGCTCTTAAATTCCCTAACCTTTTCGTCCGCTGGGCAAAGACACACCATAACTTTTAGGCAGTGAATACCACACCATGTTTCAAACCTCCTGAGTGAATGTCGTACAACGCATTGTACATACACATAAACTGGTTGAAACCACTGCGATCACCACCAAAGGGAACCTCCACAACCGCCTTCAACTGTGAAAATCCGAGCATGGCCGTGCTTACAGATCCTCCGCCAACGAACTGTTTCTTTGTGCCAAAGCTCAAAAGGCCCATCAAGCCGCTCTGCCCCTTCTTCGTGTATTCTAACTGCATCGCGAACTCGACGTCGCTGGCCCAGTCGCTACGCGTGAGCCCCACCTTCCATTCACCTTTGGAGGGGGACCACTCCGCAGCCAGTGAACCCGTTTTCGAGGGGTTTGTTATGCATCCCGCATATGACAGCGATGTTCCTTTAGTCAGCGCATCCCATGAAAGATTCGAGCCCAGGTAGAATCCCCTAATGAGACGCTGGGCATGACTCACTGAAAATGACTGATCCTTCACGTACTGTACCTGCGTACAGCCTCCTTGGACCCACGGATATTGAATCATACCGACCACGGTGCCTTGTGTCATCCCTTGTTGTCGTTGCGCCATACACTGCGCGAAGAGCAGTGCTCCTGTTGAACTCACACGCTGGTACATCAAACTCCACCGACTGAGCGTATTATACGTCGCCACGACAATGTCGCTGAACCCGTTCATTTGTAGACTTAACTCCCAGTTGGACATCTGTGGAGATACAAGCATTGTCTTGGTAGACATCATGACGTTCTGCGCATTGCGGGCAACGCTGATTGTGAGACCCTCCTGCGTCTCTGCTGCATTTCCATCAAGCAAAAGCCTTTGCAAGGGGCGGAGAAGCGTGTCATATGCAACCACTTTTCCTGGCGATGGTGGGCCCTCTTTGGCGCTAGCTGCCAGTTTCCTTCGAAAGGCATCCTCACGCTGTGCAATGATCTCCTCTTGTGAAGGCTCTAGTGAGGACTCAACATCGACACCCAGTGCGCCTCGCTTCACTGGTTCCGCTTGCGCAACGGGTTCTTCGCTCTGCTTTCCTCGAAGCCATTCCTTCAGCATCTTTTCAAAGGACAGAGGCTACGGTAATCTTTAGCGGTCGCTCCGACCGTTATATGTACGCTTGCGTGTGAGATCCTTCCCCTACCGCGTCCGTCGGCACGACAAAAACGGGAGAAAGAGAGGAACAAACAACAGTAGTTAGTAGATGGGTTGTCGAAGCATAAAACAGAATTACTTTATCATCGGTTATTTTCCACACAACTGCCGAATAGCGGCAACCATCAATCAGTAAAGGGAGAAAGATGACAAGAAGGGGAGAGAAGGCACAGAAGTATTCCCGGCCACATCTCGATTACCCATGCACTCCAGAATGAAGATAAAAAGGGGAGGAGCAAAGATAGTAAAACAAAAATAAACTTTCAAACGTTAGCACCTCACAAAACGTGAAAAAAAAATGAGCGCTTGTGACATGCACCGGTTCGTTTCTCGGCAGTTAGTTCTAAGATCATCCACACATGTCACTCCCCCTTTCTCTGTTTACGTTCAATCCCGCCCCCTCGCCTTCTCCCTTTCCCTCCACTAAACCCCCTTCATGGAGTCTTGGGGAACCTAGAGTTCACCACATGAATGTACGCGTACAAAAACATACGCGGCAAGCTAATCAGCCTCCGCAAGTAGAGTTAGCCACTCCTCCACCTCCCTATCTGGAACCCGTGAGAAATGGTGGTCATCTGCTGTACACCTCCCAACCTCCACACCTGACGCCCTCAAAGACTCACCGAGTGCGCTCTGGAGTGCCGCAAGCGCAATCATTGCGGCTTCTTTCTGGGACAACGTGTGGAATGGTGCATTTTTCTGTTTCTTTTCAAGAAAGGCGCAGGCCTCAATTTGCTTTTTCCCCACGGCACATGCGTGGTAGCTGCCGCACCACCCCGCTGGGTCTACGCAGTAAATCTGTGGAATCCACGCACCATCCTCATCGTTTTGTTCCATGCCCACAAACGTCATGATGGTTCCCATCAGTCGCATGCCTGCTTGTTGCGTCCTCACCTGTGCCATGTCTGCCACTCGCTTTGCGAGGACGCTAACAGGCATTGGCATGCCGTAGCGGTACTTGTACTCCGACGCCTCGTTACGTGCCTTCTGCACAAGCGCCTTTCCATCGGGAGCCCTCCCAGTTATGCATACACCAGTGTTATCGTTCACATTGTAGAGAGAGGTAATGGTTTCAGGTCGCATAAGCTTGTCCGGAACACTGTGCTGCGTGAAAACAAGCACAGCATCTTTGCAACGTATGGCCACCGTTAGCAGCCCCGCGTAGGTAACTGCCTTGAAGGCATATTCGACTTGATAGAGGGACCCTTCCGGGCTGAAGACAGTAATGTACTTGTCAAACCCAGCTCGGCTCATTGTGATCGTTACGGCAAATTGTCGACGACTGGAGAACTCAGCGCCGGGGCGATTTCGCTTTCGTTATGGATCACCCACTGTTTTTCCTTCCCTTCTCCTTCTGTACGGTTCAGAAAAAGGGAGTGCTAGCACTTAAACCAACTGCTTACCTTTCTTTACCTCGCTGATTCTGTCCCGAGATATAAGAAACACGTGCGAGAGAGGAACGAACGTGGATAAAGAAGCGTATTAACGTTTTCTTTGACAAATGAATGGACAGTGCTTAACAAAAAAAAAAGCGGTAAGGGGCGCGAGTGAAAAGTACTAGAACGGCCATTTAGGTAATGCACAACTCGACAAACTTCGCACATGACAAAAAACAAAGCAAAGAACACAAACGCAGCCCACAATTTTGACACTAAGAGAAAGAGCAACCCGCACCCAAAGAATAAAACAAACACACGCCACGCATATGTGGGCAATTTGCCGGGATATACAAAAAACCTCCCCACTAACGACTCCACCAAAGATGAAGATTCACATCTACGACGAACATGGAGAAACACCTGCACAACCGAGTTGGCGTCTCCCACACCTGCTCGCTCAGCCACCCTCATCACCGCCAAGGAAACACCCTTCACATATGTTACACTGGGGTTCCTATTTCCCACTCTCCCGTCTGATTTGCACCCGTTTCCAGGTCATTCATGTCATTCATTACCTTCACCCTCATCGCCTCGCTCACTTTCCTCGTTTAATCTACCTCCGTCCTCTGAAGACGTTGGCGAGTACCGTATCATGGCTTCTCGCCCATTTGGAATGCCACTATCTGACGTCTCCTTGTTGAGTTGGGTCGTCGTTATATCGGACTGTCTCGGGATCTCCTCAAATCTACTGTTATAAACGAACTTTGCGCTGGGACAATCGAAGGTCCTTGAAACGGCGGATTTTTCGAATACCTGCTGTGAGTGTACCTCTGCAAAGTATTCAACACCGTTAGCCCTCTCTTGGCCACAGTAATGGGTAACGTGGTGAGAAGCTTGGACAATGCTTTCACAATAGAAACTAGTTTCCATCTTGCCGGACGAGACTGACTCGGCGAGCACGTCCATACACCAGCCGCCATTTTTTTCCCGCTTATCAAGAGCAGTATCAAGCCAACGGCATATGTTGTTGATCTTAGCGAGCGTTCCGTTGACCATAGTCACCTGAAAACCACGGTAGTCGTTGTACGTCACCGGTTTCACCGCGGGCACGGCGTAAGCAAGGCTCACTGAGTTGTCAGCGCCAGTGCTTTTCGGATCACGACCATCTACAGTTCCTGAAGTGAGTGCCCCATCAACCCCACTTCGTGTGGCATTGAGACCCTTGCTCCTCCGCGAAGCTGTTGTGCCCACAGAAATCTGGCACCCCATCACCGGATATGTGGTGACGTGTGTTTTTTCGTAGAGGGACAAAGGGGTAGCAGCTAATATTAATATTAATAACTTAATCATGACAAAAATGTGACAGAAAACATGTCAACAACGATAGAGGAGGGGGAAACGCCCAACACACAAAGCAGATTTTGTTCTGAAGACAGAGGATGGGGGAAAAAAAACCGCATAGCCTGATGCAATCACATAACACATACGTGGGTGGCATCAGTTGCTAGGGCAAAAACAAAGCAACAGAAAATTTGTTAGTATGAGTCGACCGCGCGCATCCGTTGATTAGGTCTGTTGCGTGTTCACTAGTGATGGTTGTTCCGGTAAAAACGAGAGAAAACGCGGTCCCCATGAGCCTGAATAGAGGTTTCCAGTGTCCGACGAAGCGGACCAGCTCGTGTTTCCATAGCATTTAATGCTACGTCTGGGCCGTTTGTGTGCATGTGCAGAGCTGCCCCGGGCGCATTCCCACCGCCTGCAGCCACGGTTTGTAGCTGTGAATTATCACTCGTCAACCACTTACCTGGAGACATGAAATCCTCGTAATGTTTTTCATACTTGTGTTGTGCTACCTTCAACTTCTCCATCTCCACAAGATTCCTGTAGCCCGGTAGCGCATAAGAACCTACTGCAAGGACAGCATAGCGCATCTCGAAAACAGAGGCGCTCGGTTGTAGTAATGACTCCTTGAAACGGATATACTCCTCGACACTGTATTCCGGCTTGAACCAATACGCTTGCCTGAGAACATGCACGTCCTGCCCGTAGTGCACCAATTCTCGAATAACGTGCTCACTTACTGAATCGGCGATGCGTTCCACGTGAAATCGAAACCGGTTGTGTATACCTGTCCTAAGATCTAGGCAACAAGCCGCAGCACCCGTTCCTATATTTGGTGTATCTTCCTTCACTGGATGCAAAACATAGAAGCCCTCGACACTATAGTCCCCATGAGGTAATAAAACGATCTTATTTACCCCCAAATCGTACATATCCAGTACATCTTTGCAACTCCTTCCGTCTTCCACAGTCCAGTTATTGACAAATTTGTCTACGAGATCTTCCGTGGGTGTATCAAGCGGGATCTCCGCCGCAGAAAGGGTAAGTTCGTGTAAGGCGTCCAATACATCATCATCTCGTGTTGCCTCTAGGCTCGGGAGGGTGAAGTTCACCAAACAAAATGTTTCAGACGTATACGATTCCAAACCAACCAAACCAAAACTCCCCGCCGGAGGGTCGATGCATTTCCGCCTGCAGAGTTCATCTATAGCTATATTTATGTCCATTTGCGCGTTCTGCATAGCCTTCACGGCTTCCCTAATGCTAACACCAAACCGCTCGCTGAGGTGATGTAATGTTGCAGGATTGACACACCGCAGTGGGTGGCACCCTTCAGGGAAGCACTCACCAAGCTCGCCTGAATAGACGTCCCGTGGCACTGGTTTGTAGAACGCCACACGGTTTCGCATGATGCCAAACGAATCACCAGGTACGGTTACGTCTGTCTCATTGTCATCGGTTGGAGACCGATCACGAGAGCGGAGACTCGTCAAGAGCTCTCTCGGGGGCAACTCCTGGTCCAGGTAACGCTGCTCCTCAACCGACAGCGTCTCTCGGGTGGAGACAGAACGAACGCTAGTGAATACTGTCGGTGTGAAAGCACCCAGTGCGATGCGCCGGAGTCTCATTTAGTGTGCCGTTTGGGCTATTCGCACGTAAACATCAAATAAGAAATACAGCAGCAAAACGGTCAAATACATGAAGCAAACTAAGGGTACCAACAATGTGACTGCAAGCACGGCCCTCCGTATATTGGGTAAAGGGTAGTTAGAGCACTTTCGCGCGTTAAAACAAGTTACACGCGATGGGGGAACTTGAAAAAAGAACATCAAGATTGCGGGGCACGCCCAAGCTCGCCACTCACCGGCAGCAGCTTATTCCCTTCACTACGCGGGCCGACAAGTTGACAACATGCAGATCAGAAACCCTTGTACAACACTGATACGGTAGATTCCTCGATGTAGACTTCCCCGGTGGATTCATTTCTTACCAGGTCAAATGAAACAACAGCACAATTCTTTAGTTTTTTTGTCTTTGCCACATGGCGGGACGACGACGGCAAAAAGCGCTTAAAAAAACAACGGAAATATCCGCTGTGACCAACCACTATCACTTCTTTAAGTGCAGAGTTTCCGGACTCGGCACCGGAGGCAGGCACATAAGGATTGGATTTCACTCCTCCAAACAAATGTTGAACGAACTCATCCATCCGGTCATAAACATTCCTTTTGGCAGTTCTGTTACCACCATTTAGGTGGGGGTCAAAGGCGGTACCCAACAGCTGGGGTGTGGCCAATTCCCCCATTTTACACGGAACAATCTTTCCAGGCTCGGTGGAGAGGGATTGCGCATCGATATTCCGCGATCCCTCTTGGAGGGACGAGTCCACAACAATTCGTTCGCCCGTGGAAACGATACGAGGTTGCATGCCGACAAGCGCGGTTTCCATTGCCCGCCGTAGGTTGCTGCAAACAATGAGGGAACAGCTTGCGTCAAAACACACTTGGCCTTTCGCGGAGCGTACGAAACGGGCCAGCTCTTGTGCCTCTGACCTGCCCTTTTCACTTAAAGGAGAGTCAACGATAACAGAATCGAACGGGTTTGTAAAAAAATAAACGGCCTCGTTCACCATCGCCTTCACAGCGCGCACAGGCCAAGTTGCATCAAAGCTGTTGAAAAGCGAATTCCACACCGATTGACCGTGTCGGATGAAAACCAACCGTATGACACGTTTGGAACCAGACTTTGAGTTAACTTGCACTTGCAAGCAGTTGCTCCCTCGAAATGCCGCCGGGAGGTCATTAGCTGTCGCCATGAAGAAGAAGCCCTCAAAGTAAGTCACCAATTTCATACGTAGAGCTTGCGCAGCCGGTGCAACTGCAATTGCCACCGCCACCAGCAGTGCAACCACCATCAGATAAAACATTCGTAGTCGGGTTGCTTTGCCTCTCCTTGACTACTCGCTACGCTAAGTACAGATACATCACAGGAGTCACGATGTCGATAAAGACAATGCAGATACAACGGAAGGAGCAGCAGCACTGAAATATACAAATGTAGGCAAACAAAGTACGGGCAAAGAAAAGAGGGAGATATTATCAGTTCAGCAACCGACACCAAATGGAACGAACCACACATCCACCGGCGGTTCAAGCCGCTTCCATGCAAGGGTCCTGTTTGCACACCGCAGATTTCCCATATTACAGTGCAAATATCATATCAGCATCGGACAGCTCCCTATACGCACGACTACGGCCATAAATCGCATCACAGACGGTAGACGCTACCACAGTTATGTCGTACTTACATAACTCAAGTTCCTTCAGTTTAACATCGGCTTTCTTCACATCCTCGTTACATACGAGATGGAGCTGAGAAGAACGCCGATAGCCCCGTCCACACATAGTTCCATGGGAGTACAGCACATCGACTTGCACATTAGACACCGAAACATCCTTAGAACATGTGTATGTTGCCTCCGTATTATTTATAGGGGCACCGGAAGCGTTTAGGCGCTCCGGAATGGTGTGAATACCATCTCTGTATCGTAACCGCTTGGAGCCAATTTCATCAGCGAGGTGCCATCGGTGCTGGACGCCAAGAAAATTCTCATCCACAATGACATTTCCATCCTTATGAAACTGTCGGATCCAACGGCCTGGACACACCTCGTATGTCCAGTAGCCAGTTTTCCATGAAATGCAGCCAGACTGCACTTCACTCTCACTGCCACTAGGATTTGTACGAGAAAAAACCTCCACCTCGTACTCGCGGAGCCGCTGCGCCCATTCACATTCCTTCGCAGACACGATTTTTAGTAGTAAATATAGAGATGCTAAAGTTAAAGCCGCCCGTCCAGCCAACACCGGCTCTGCCATGTGCAAACGCTCCGCGCCCCCAGGGACGGCGGAAGTCAATGTACTAGATAAACCACCCAAAGAGGATGGATGCGCAGGCAAACTAAGTAGAGCAAGGAAGGAGTGCCAAAAAATAATGGGAACGACCTGCCGGTTGGTAGAATCACAAAAAGAGGTAAAGACAGACGTATAAATTTATATGTGTATGTTATGGATAACACGAACGTCAAGTCTACAATCCCACGGCTTCCCCATCCTTATGCGGTGTGGCAAACGGTTGCGAACGTTCACAACCAGAGGCGCACACGCAAACATACGCCGTGTCCCCTTCCTTATGTTTCATTTTGCTTTCACCTTATCTCAGCTTGAAACACAACCCAATAGGAACTAACTATACACGCACGGGGTTGTAAAAAAAAAAACTAATTTTGTACGCACGCATATATATATATATATATATATATATATACTTCTTAGACGGTAAACGCTGCACCGACAGCCGCACCCCACCTTCCTTCCCATCTCCCGAGCACACATGGTCACCAGAGATAGTCACTAAAGTTCAAGGGGCTCTTTGCTTGCCACCAAAAACAGACAAACAAATCATGAACCATTTGACGTGGTAGCCTTTCACACGAAGCGGTCCGAGTAGCTTAAATGGATGCACTAAACCCTAATCTCACCGAAGCCAGCAACCTTTGCAGTGCGGCGTGGCGGATGGATAATTTTTACACGAGTGTATATATATAAATATATATATTTATATGGAAAACCAACGATATATGGTAGGACGAAACTCCTGTTGCCGCAAAAAACTACACGCGCGCAAACACAACGCCACCCACATGCAGAAGGCATACCCCCGCGCGTACCATTAAAAATAAAAGTTTTCCTTTCTTCACAGTTATGTTCATGCTCACCACCCACACTCTTCTATGGTTTCATTGCGATATCGTTGTCTCCTCCGTGAAGTATACTGTCCTACCTCGCCTCATCTTGGTAATGACGAAAAGCGAGACACCAACTGAAGATGACACCAAATGAGACAACGTGTGCTTAAGCCGCTGCACGCTTCTTGTATTTTTTCTCAAGCGTCTCCATGAGCTTTGCTGAAGGAGCGTACGGTCCATACGGTGGAATCAGCTCCTTGAATATCATACAATCTTCCGCCCAATTCGACTGTACCAGGATTAGACCTGGAACCGTCTTCTTCACATGAGCTGCCTCGATCAATATGGGGCACTTTTTTTCACTGTGATCATACAACACGTGAGTAGTGGAATTCCTCAGCAGCTCCCCAAGTTTCCCGTGTGAAGATATGATTACTCTTCCTCCGCACGCGACGAGCGCTTTAACAACCAACGGGTTGGATTCAAGTACAGGTGTCAGGAGGAATTTGATGCCGCTGAAAAGAGCATTGTTCACACGGTTGTTGCGCTGATCACCTTTGAACACTTCTATATCGGTAGCTCGGTTCCGACCTTCACGGACGTCATCGGAGTGTTCATCTTCCTTCTCCACTAGCCTTCCCTCTCCGGCAGCACTGCAAACAGCTTCGTAGATGTCTATGTTCGTATATCGTAGTTCTGGTATCTGAAAAGTTGGCGGAAGCTTCATGTTTTCGGGGGAAGTAACCACTTCTCTCGCAGCGATTGCCCCATCAGCTACCGCTCTCCCGGCGGCGGCAAGCGTGTATTCCTTGACATTCATAACATAATATGGATGGTGATGGTGCGGAAGGTCCATCCCTTTTACGGTGGGTTGCGGTACAAGGGGAATGGCGGCCAAATGGAAGAGAGATGGGTGAATCTGGCGCGATTGAAGCAAGCAGTCCAGCATCCACGTGATGGGGACCACAAAAACACCACGTCCCGCTTCCACACATTTTCGAACCTTCTCACTTCGTTCGTATCCTGGACGATACACCAACACATTCACTCGACCGAAGTCAAGCTCCACCATGCACGTTGCTCCATGCCGCTCAGCCATCCGCCACTCAACGGAGTGACTTTGGTGCTTCACACTACGTGGAATTATGCCGTTGAAGGTTATGGTAAGGTCGGTAAAGATCTGTGGTACACCGTGACGGTCCATCGGGCGTGCGAAGGAACATATCTTGCAGAAGGCTTCTTCTTTAGGGACCTCCACTGAACAATTTGTGCAAGTCCATCCACTCGTCGCCACCGTTGAGTCTATCGGGTCGATGACTCGCCGTGCTGCTGATGTTTTCATCTCTCTTGGCTTCGTTACGGGCATATTCGGACCCTCTCGGTTTCAAGGAAAATATTCAACAAGTTAAAAAAAGGTACGAATATTAAGCAGTATCACTCAAAAGGTACGACAACAATGACAAAAAGTTTCCTCCTTCCCACACTTTGGAAAGGCAGATGTGTGACCAGACGAACAAGCAAATGCACTTGTGTAGGAAGAACTAGTCATAAAGAACATCTACTATAACAAATAACATAGGTGAAAACCGAATGTGGTCATTGACATAATTCCCACTTTTCGCAGCAGTGACACAAAGGTCACTCAGATGTTACCTCCTTGTGCAATTAGTTGCCCTTGCCTTCTAAGTTTAGGCACATCCGTAGATTTCATTCCACAAAGGATGCACAACACGGTAAGGGGTGGCTATCGGTGCAGAGGAGGTAACGAGGGAAGTTCCCGCCCACCCTTCTTCGGCACATCCTCAACACGCACATGCCTGAGCACTCCTGGCGGCATTGGGCGCCATCGCAAAAGTCGTTTGACTGTCTCCCGCTCCGCTGTCATGAATTCGGTATCCGGCACGGGTGGTACTCCCCGCGGGTACCTCAGCGACTTCGCCCTATTTTCGCGCTCGACTGCCTCCATTGCGGATTGTCTTCGGGCGCCCACCTCAACGAGATTCTCGACCAAATGCCGTTGTTGTCGACGGAGAGCATCCGCATCAAGACGTTTGACGCGAAGACTTTCTCGCGTTGACTCTATATCGCGGAGTAACATTTCCATGGCCTGGTCGTGGGTCGACAGTATAACCTCATCGGCATCAATGCCAACGTTCATCTCATTGATTTCCTCCTCCTGATGAGTCGTGAGCATACAGCGTTTGATGGGCCGACCGGAGCATAACTCAAGCATCTGCATCTCTGTATGGTACGTCTCAAATCGGAAGGCAACACGGATGTCGGAAAGATGCGTCCGCAGGGGGTCATTTCCAAGAGACGAGCTCATATACCAACAATCACCGATCGCCTCTCGCTTAAACGTATAATCAAACCCACACTGAAGCACGGAGTTGCGCGCGATTTCACATAGATCATTCGGGGATAAACCCCACACCCGTGCCGCAACGCTGTATTCTTCGATAAGTGGTTCTTGCGTCTGGTGAAACATCATCGGATCATCGGTACTAAGTGAAACATTCAGTCCGCGTCTAAAAAATTCTGGGAACGGATTGTTCAAAAACCTCAAAAAAAGCGCGTTGTTGCTCAGCGGCGAAACGTGCAAACCAATCCGCGAAAGATAGTACAAGTACTGCATAGGAGGATCCTTACGAAGATTGATGCCGTGGCATATGCTATTGGCGCAGAGAAACGCCCCATAGAGGTGGCCAACGGATCCAGATTCTCCACAGTGCGGCCGCAGGGCAAATGTCGAAAAGCCACGCGAGGCGCGGAACTCATTGAGTGTGCGGATGTTGGCATACAAGTAGTATAGATAGTAGTCGTAGGAGGGATTTTCGACGGACGTCCACGCCCATGGGGATACCACGGTGAAAGGTGTGTCTATCGTTGCTTCGTTGTCGACAGAATCAAAACCGCTCACATGGTTCAAGAAATTATGCACCAGTGGATGCTGCGACGGGTGCAAAGATGCCTCCCAAAGCGGCTGGAAGATATTCTGAAGGTACTGGCCGAAACTGCCGATGATATTTTGGGCACGGAACACCTTGTAAACACGTGGAACCTGGATGATCCATTTGTTGTGTTGTGAAGACATACCGTGTGTAGAGAACCAGAGAGCAAGGCTATCCCATTCCTTGACGTTGGTCCCATAAATCGAGACACGATTCTCAGCATACGTATGTCGATCTCTTGAGTATTGAGCAAACACGTCATGAATCAACTCAGCAAAATACCGCCCTTTCATAAAGTTGTCCGTTTTGAGCAGTAGCGAACGCATGTCAGGTGATTCAAGAGGATTATATTTATTATTGAAATTGTCAAACCGCTCGAACAATGTGTGGTCCGCCTGAACATTAAGCTGATCAACTGTCAGATTCGGTGTGATACCGTTGTTCTTAAAGAACTGGGCGAGTGTGAGGATTGTATCGCCCTTCTTAAAGGCGATATCGTCACCACTGTAGACAAGCTTCTTCACTACGAAATTCAGAAGTTGTCTACCGGTCATTCCAGCCGCCATGTGAATGTGCGTATCCACCTTAACCGCTTGATAAATGTCTCGGTTTGATGATGTACGCTCTTCCGTCGTCCCTGCCTCGTTGGCGTGGTTGAGGGCAAGGTGTAGACGAAACTTGTGCTCAAGATTTTCCAACCGTTGGTGCGCAAAGTCCTTCACCTCTGGGCGTGAACAAATTCCATGAAGTTCAGCCAAATCACTATTAAAGGCCTCCAGTGTGGGAACATGCCGAGGCCACGCGTGGACGACATTCTTTGGGAACGAAATGAAAACTGCGTCACTAGCGGCATATGTCCAGTCATCTTCATTGAAACTATCTGTTTTCCTCCGGAAGTCGGCTTCGACTGTACGCTCCGAGGTTGTTTCCCATGGATTAGGCGGTTCCCATATGTACTTAAAACGCAAATCTAGCGCCCGCGCGACGTGAGGGGCGGCGGCGACCGCTGATTTCACTTCCTTTAGTGGTCCACTTAGTACCGTACGGGGAAAACGAATGCGCATGTCCAAGACAGTGTCGTATTCCACTTCCTTCACGCGACTCAGGTAGTACCACCGTGAAGGGCCGGCAACCTCCTGTGGTGACAATTGGTTGAGGCGCAAGTCACGAAGCAAACTATGTTCTAGCTCCCACGATTCTTCACGAAATGCGAGACGCACGTTTGTCACCTGACTCTTTTCAAACTCGTTACCGTCGACACCCCGATGATACCGCTGCCCAAGCCATTCCTTCTTCCGCTCCGATGGAAAGGAAGACATTATGACACTGTTTCGTGCTAGCTCCGTAACATCTAGGAAACTCAAACGAAATAAATTCATTGCAGTTCCATATTCCTCTATCAATGGCGTCATACTGTGATGAAAGTAAAGGGGCGCATGTGTACTTATCGCCACCTTGAGGCAGCGGTGTAGAAAGTTAGGAAGGGGATGCTTCTGGTATGGAGTGACACCGCGCACATGATCGTGAAGGGGACTGACAGTAAGACCAACGCCGTGGAGACCGCAAAGATATTGCAACACGGGGTAATCCATAATTCTCGTGGCTCGCGTAATCACGTCCCCTAGCAAATATCCAGCCAGAAGCGCGTTCACACAATTCTGGTGAGTGCCACTAATGCGGAGTTGGAAAGTGTTGAGCCCCCTCATTTTTCTAAGATCATTCAGAACCTTCATGTTTGCATAGATGTAATACACGTAATACAATCCATTCGGCTTGTCTTCATAGTTAATATCGCTTGGTACAGGTGATTCCACGTCCAAATCCGCCTCAACACCGGTAGACACGGCCTCAACTTGAAAGCCACCAAGCTGCTTTAACAGCCAAACAAGAGAGGAATACTTTTGTGTTGATGGTTGTAATGTGGCCTTGAAGAGCGGCAGAAAAAGGTTATCAAGCTGGTCTTGGATTGTTTTGCATTCAACCGCGTAGTTCACCCCGGAAGGAACCTCGTGCTTCAAACGGAGCTCCAGGATCCACATATTATTTTTGTAGGGTCCAATGTTCTGCCCATGTAGTGCCTCTGCAATATCGAACAACTCTCCAGGGTAGGTTGCATACACTGGAATAGAGTACTCCGTCGCTTGTACATTATATGTCCGCTGTTCCTCCCTCTGCATCCGACGCTGAAGAAAGCGCGCCGTGCAGGAACCCCGAAGGTGAAGAAAGCTGTACCGCAGTTCCGCACTGAGTGGTTTATTGTCACGTTTACGATCGTCTTTATCATAATTTCCATGATATAATTGCCACCCCAGGCCCTCGACAGTCAGACGTGTGGGATCCTCCACGCCATTAGCTTGGAACAGTTCCCTCAAAGTGGAGTTGGATCCGTCGCGCAAGCGAATCGGGGCATCAGGGGTGTGGCGATACCAATCTTGGATGAAGTCCAACAGCTCCTGACCATCAGGGAATCGTGACAGGAGAACACAATTATCTACCTTCGTGACGTTGGAAAAGACCCCACCGGCCTTGCTAAAGCTATGTCTTTCCTCAATATCGGCATTAAGAAGGAAAAACATCCTAGACCGCTCCTGTATAATGTTCAGCCGGTGCGAACAAGCTTTAATGCATGTTGTATTCCCGACAGTCAGTTTCAGCTGCTGCACATCCTTGACAAACTTTTTCCACGGTTGTGAACACACAATTGACACATCCCTGCAAGAGGCACGATAAACACCATCCTCCTGTGAAATAGATACATGCTTCAGATTTGCTGACAAATGTGAGACCTCGTTAGACTTCTTATACTGGGTCCTCATGTCGATGGCAAGATCGAGACGTTTGTACACCTTGCGCAAATCCACTCCGCCGTCATCTCCGTCGATGACCACCTTGAACATATTTGATTCCTGCAACTGACATTTCACGTAGTCATTGCGCCCTTCAGTAGTTGCAGTTGGATGCGGTTGCGGTGACTGGCCGAACTGATTCACACTCTGCCATGGCCTAAGAAAAAATGAGCTACGCCCGGGAGCCAGAGACACACTCATTCTTGCCTCCTCCCCTAACACTCGTTTTCCAGAGGAAGGCGACGTGCAAGGTGCGGAACAAGCAAGTCAGATAGTTCTCGTAAAATGTGCCTTGTTCTTTTAAGTTCCCGCTGAGCAGACTTGAAAAAAAAAAAGTAAGTGGAGAATGCGATTGGAAACAAGAAAAAAAAACAGTAAAGTGAGGAAAACAAGAAGTCTGTGACCATCACACGCAATAATAAGGATAGGACGTAACTGTAACCAAGCCCACTCACTGAGGCACAAAAACCCACTGAATTACCCTTCGTTGGTATTCAAACGTAATAGGGATATAAAATGATTCTTCCTTCAGCAAAAATATAATGCTATACCCCTCCCCCCCGCCTCAATGAATATACCGGTAACGTGCAAATGACGTCACTTCATGGCCGGCGCTGCTGTTTCTCACTTTTTTTTAATCCACTCGATCGCCATTCACAACCTTCCATTCCGCTTCTATGGGGCTGTGTCAGCAGGCGCGCCGGCCTCGGGTTTGGCTGACGAAGCCATGCGAAAGTATTTAATTCCCAATAATAAAAGCATAAGACAATGAGCTGTCCAGAGAGATGCGGATATGATAGCAAGGATAAACACGAGGAAGTTCTTTTCACCAAGCGCCATGATCCATCCGCACCCCCCAAGACCGCTAACCCCAACGGCCATCCATATGTCGAATATCACACCTAAGGCGAGACCAACGTACCCAAGCCAGCGCCTGGAATTGGCTTCATTTACCACCGATGAGTACACATTGTAATACCAAACAACAAACGCTCCAGGAATTCCAACAAGGTACACAAACGACAGACCAAAGTGCATGCCACTCCCGCCGAAAACAAAGCTTAGAAGTGCGATCGATATATTGTAGATAATGATCGCAATGAGGGCAAAGTACATGAAAGCAAGAGTGTACATAAAGCGTTGCGAAGGTACTGGTACCTGTTCCTTGATGTTGTGATACACCAAAGGTTTGATGCACAAAAATTGGGGAGGAAAATTGGGCTCGGGGCCAAGCGGTGATGCGACGTTACCTTGCATTCGGCGTATCTCCTGACGTCGCTTAGCTAATTCCGCCTCCTTTTCCTCCACCATGGCGAGCGAAAGGTCCGCTGGAATGCCAACAACTGAGTCCGCTGGCATCTTTCCAGGCTGATCGAGAGACGTATACTAGACCCGCTAATATGCGATACGTTGTGTGTATATATTAAACGTATCTATACCTACACCTAACAACTCTTTTATGTTGATTAACCCCGACTTACTACGTCCCCCTACAAAAGGAACACTGCGGAAAGAAATATATAAATGGCGAAAGTGAAGGAAACACCAAACATAACATCTATTACTGACACTTCGAAACACGATGATGGTACATATAGTAACTCAACTTCCTCCAGGTCGACTTGCCGTGACGCGGACGCATAGTTGTTCACATGCAGCTGCAGCAAAAATAGTAAAAAAAAAGTTTGAACGATGATCAATCATCATCGTCCCCTCACTCCCCGAAAAGAAAAAAAAGCAACCCACAACAAAACATTGCGCAATCTACTATCTTTCACTTCCTCTCCCGGGACGAAGTGACCGCAAGTAGCCCTACAGCTGCAACGCCTGAAAAGCATGCACTTGGTAATTAATAGGTCTGAAACCAACCTCGGTAATGGTTGGAACGATCACCTTCAACAAATGTTAGAAAGGCCCCGAACCAGTTCCGCTCACTACATGATTATCGCATAAACGGCGATAAACGGCTTAACTACGGAATCTAACCATATCGGTGTTCTTTTGTTGTTAAGAGTTTGGCAGCGCGGTATTTTTTTGCCACGGACATTTACCCTCTGCAATTGGAAAGAGAGGAGAGTTTCGCCTCGGACACGACGACGAAGCGACAAGCAGCGACACGCGCGTAAGAAAAGGCAGCGAGAAACACGTAAACTTGATATTACATCTTACATGTGCTTCGATCAGGTCCGAAACAACAGCAGCATCCTCAAAATCACAGTCACCACAATACTTCCCTACGAAACATCCAAGAATAACAAGGGAAAAACGAAGCAAATTTGAAACTACCAACATTATCATACATATAATCTGTTTCCCTAACTTCGGATGCGCAGAGTAAGCATCTTCACTGACACCTGCAATAACACTCGGAGAACCAGCATCAATGCAATAATATTGACAATAATTAAAATAATAACGGTGTAATAATATAATAGGGAAATAAACACAAAGAACGGAAGGTACGAGGGAGGGTGTCGAAGAAAAATGTGCCACACGAGGCACCGTCACGAAAACATCTTCTTCAAACCGGAAGCCAACTTGGCTGTACGAGCCTTTTCGGCCTCTTTTGCTTGCTGCAGCTTCGCAGCAACCTCTGTGTTTTGCGGGTCTAGTGCCTTCGCCTTCGAAAGGTCTGCGATTGCAGATTCAGGGTCACCTGACCCAAGGCAGGCAGTTCCACGTCGAAAAAGAGCCTTGACGTTTGACCCATCGATATCAAGAACCCGCGTGGCGGCATTGCGCGCATCCGACCACCTGCTTAGCTTCACTGCTGATGCTGCCGCATTGTTGTGGCAAGCAATCAACATTTCATTAATAGTCCCCTCATTTGCCGAGGTTTTATTGACGGCTTTGAGATACCGAGTTACTTTCGCGTACTTCTCCATGGCGTTCTCGTAGTCGCCACCCTTGAACAGGTTGTTTCCAATTTGCCGTATCTCTTCCCCTGCTCTCACGAGTTCCGCATCACTCAGTGCGGGAGAACAATCCTCCGGATAGTCCGGATATTTGTCCCCACCGACTTGCTCCACGGGATCGGGAAGTGATTCCATTACCCCACAATCAGCAATTACACAGGGTTGAAGAGGGGTGTCATTGGCACCTGTTTCAACGTACTCCAACGCGCGTACCGTGTTCATTCCGCGCACGACTTTTCCGAAAACTACATGCCGGCCAGTAAGATGGTGCGCAGGGTTTACAGTTATGAAAAATTGGGATCCATTGGTGTTTGGTCCTGCATTTGCCATGGCTAGTAAGCCGGCCTTATCACATGGCATATCAAAGTTCTCGTCGTCAAAACGCTCACCGTAAATGGATACCCCACCTGTGCCATTGTGCTTTGTAAAATCACCCCCCTGAATCATAAACCCGCCGATAATCCTGTGAAATGTACTACCCTTGTAAGTCATTGGTGTGTCCGTCCCTTCAACGACCTTCCCTTCGTTACCGGTACAAAGTGCCCGGAAGTTAGCACACGTCAAGGGAGTCACATCATCGAAAAGCTCCAACACAATCTTCTCTCGAAGCGGCTTCCCACCGATGGTTACTTGGAGCCAGCAGAACTTGCCCATATGTTCGTGTGGTACGCGCCTTGATGCTCAACTTTTCCTTGCGTCGCGCAGAAAATAAAAAAAAAACTACAACGCAAGAGGAATTAAGGTGATCCTAAAAAAACGCATAAAGGGTGATGACTATCCAATCTTCGCGGAGCGTCCACACTTTTTGCCGCACCACTCTGAGCGCAGGTTAAGCATGAAATTTGGGCAGGGATAATCATTTGCAAACGTCTCCACTAGAACCCTGTAAAAACAACTTTTACCCCCTTTTGCTGCTGCTGTAGTCTACAGAAAAGTCGAAAAGCTGAACACCACGGAAACACCTGATAAAACGCGTTACATTGTCTCTAAACATGAAATACCACCCCCTTTAATTGTTTACAGTCAGATTATTGGTGCGGACAGCACTAACGCTTTGTCACAACCCTTTCCTGACCGCTCTGCTACACCGGGAGCAGCAACGCGCACTAGGCTGTCAGCACCTCCGTCCCTTTCTACACGCTCCCACACATCTATAGACAAACTCTTCATTCTCTTTGCGCTGCTTCATTCCATGTCATGTTTGTTCTCTCCTCCTCCTGTAACCATCAACACGCCACAACATCTAAAATCTAAAATACGTTAACTGTCATAATGGCATAGTATGTAAGGGAAGCCAAAAGAGCTGCGATAACCTCATATCCCACATCAGCCGCAAGCAGTGGCAAGGGGCGCTGGTGTTGAATAGATAAGTGTTGGCTCACGCACGAGATCCCTGCAACAAGCAACGCCGCATTCTGGTAGTCATGTAGCGAATTTCCCTTGCATATGCCAACAATTGTGGCGATGAAGACGATGCGGAAGCACGCCGAAAGTAGAGTAACAATCCAGTGAACGTAGGGAGGGTATCTCTGCAGAATATGCTCCACTCGACGGACGCCCTTATCGGCAGCAAGGTGATAGTCCACTATTGTTTTCACAATAAGTTTGTACCACAAGGCAGCAAAAGCGACCTGAACGACAGATGCAAACAGAACAATACAGGGATTAACCTCCTTGATGGACTGTATTAGGGTTGTTTGAAGCGACATTCTTTCCCAGTACCAAGCAGCTGTAGGGTAGGGACGCGTGCGCGCTACAAGTTTGTAGTTTGATTAATGATGCTGTCGCTTCACGGATTGAGAAACACACGATACGAAAACAGGATGAAATGCGGGCAGAGTGAAGCAACACAACAAGCGTGTAATGACGAAAAGCATTCTGGACAACCGAATTGGGAGGGGGCGTGATTGAACATTGAAATGAAAAAGTTTTGATGATAATGTGGTGGTTTGACCCACCAAGGCTATCGTACATAGTGCGGCACGCTCGTGAGTCTCTCACACGACACACTCACCCACATGCGTGTAAAATCTAAGGAACCCCTTGCCCCGCTCACGTGCACATCTCTTTCCTGTGGCAAACGTCAAGGCCGCCAAAAACTACTACACATTATTCTTCTTTGCATCCGCGTCATTCATAACGGGTATCAGAGAAATAAGACGTTTCGCGAAACTTCTTTCCAGGTCAAACCAAAGCGTGAATTTATACAGTTCCCCTTCCCGTACGCACTGAGACGCCGAGGGATCATAACAAAGCTTCCCATCTGGCAACAGATCACGGCTAATGAAATCTCTCTTTGACACAAAGAGCACATCCTTAAGCCGATCCTTTGACGCTTCGATGAGGGCCTCGTCAACAGACTCTTTGGCAACAGGTTGCTTGAAACGTAGCAACATGTCAATTGCACAACCCTTTGTTACCGGAACCTGAAAGGCGCTTCCGGTAATTCGCGACGAAAGAGTGGGCATCAGTTTGCAAAATGTAGTCATCCCAGTGTGCGCATACGGTGTTATACTATCCAACGTCACCCGGGTCTGCCGCCAGTCCTGCGAATTTGCTGATCTGGCTGCATTGGGCTCTACCGGTTGGATGGCATGGATGGCTGTGTACGAGCAATCCTCCACGCCAAAACTCTCATGCAAAATGCGGATAAATGGGGCAAGAGCCACAGCGAGCGGAGCCCCAGAGCATATGATGGGTTGTATCTTCGAAAGATCAGAATCGTTTACCCCAGCAACGATTGCCGGCGCATCACCGCTCTGTCCGGCAACGAGGACACCACGCGCTCCAGAAGTCAAATGCCCCCAACAGCGGTCGCGTGTGGAAGTAAACCCAGTACATTCCACCACGTAACTCACACCGGCGTCGCGCCACGCAATATCCACAAGATCGTGCTTCTGCGTAACACGTATCCTTTCCGTTCCGCGGTAGAAAATGTACTCACCAACCACAGTAAGAGACGCCTTGTCTTCAGCAGAAAGCGGGCTCTCGTTCTGCAGCACATACAACACATAATTGATACTCACAGAGAAATCGTTTACGGCCACAACTGTTACTTGAGGCTCCGTCATTGATGCAAACAGAACGGCTCGCCCAACAGCTCCAAAGCCATTGATACCTATGGGTATAGGCAAGGGAACTTCACTTATCTTGCTCGTTTCCGCCTCCATCAGTATACCTTCGGGCGGTTCCGTACGGCTTCCCTGTTTGTGCTTCCGGCTTCAGTTGGGACAGATAGGAAAGAAAAATACAACTAACAATGTAGAGGTAGAACCCGCAATGAAAGGAATGGTGCCAAGAAAAAAAAACAAATCTACATATCGGCGGTCGCTGCATTCACATCACAGCACATGCATCTAATGTGGTGTCCGTTCCAGATGGAGGCCACTTAAGATGCACTCCGATTACCGAGTCCAATACACAGATTAGAATAATGCAAAATAAAACGTCCTGTTCCCGTTAGTTGGTTAAGCAAAAAAAAATTTTTAACATCTGACCTTTCAGTTCGCGAATGGAAAGAGACGACCTATAAAAGTACAGTCTAGTTTACCTTGTGACGCACAGTGATCAGTGCAGAACGAGCACAAGTTTCACGTTATCCGCCGTGTCGCTTAACTGCTTAACCCCATTTATATAGAGAGTTCTTCATAATTCAACCTATTTGCATGGGAAACATGGGTTCGCGTAAGGGCCCCGACCATTATTGTCCATGCTTCTCCGATTGTACAAACACAACTGCATCCAAGTACAACCAGTTACAAGCAACTGGGACTTGTAGCCGTTTGGTCGCGGATTCTTTTCGCATATAAACATCGCGAAAGTTGCAGTAAATCGGACAAAACGACTACACGCACGTATATGTTGATTCCTATTATAATTACCACACTTACCGATACGACTTAACTGGAGTCAGTTTGACATTCCTTGAATTCTATTTGGAGAATACGCTTTCCTGAACCGATAATAAGACGCGGAAGTACACGCCCGTCAACGTCACAGACGGCACAAATTCTGTCTTGCTCTATATGCACCTCGGCTGCCGTCAAGAAAACTTATCGACAACAACAGTAGAAGGACTTACACTTTCCTTGCACTGCCATGATCGGTTATGTGTCGGCAGCAAATGCTTAGCTGTTCCTAACATGGCGCACCCTTTCAACACCAACTCTTTGGTTTACCCGTTTTTAAAAAAGGAAAAAAATCATGTTTCAATGAGCGGTGTTATCTGTACAATTCTCTGACCCAGGTAGCGATACCTCCGTTTCCTGAACCACACGCGTTTCACAACTGCATTATCTCCTCCACATGGGGACTCTGAAATGCTCTTCGCGAGGCCGTGTCCCAAGAGAACTGGTGGCCCTCTCTCTCTCTTTCTCAAAGCTGTTTGCGATGCGTGGATCACTGCCCTATGGGTGTTCTCACACCAGTAAGCCTATGTACCCCGAAAGTCCCATGCCCTTCGTCGACGACGAATGCAGTGCGGGGGTTTGAATTTTAAAAGATAAAAGAGATCCCGCAGAGGAGATTAAGTCAATTCAAAACAAGAATGGAAATGAGGCTCAACAAAATAAGCTACGCGATCCTCATCTATAGAAAAAAAAATCTGTATCCTACCAGGACGAGCCTTCCTGTGCACCAATAGGGACTGGGAATAAAGAAGTTAAACAGTTTCACTTTTTCGTTTTCGCTGCGCAAATGCTTGTATGTCTGTGACTTCAACGTGAATGCGTTTAGGGAAAAACAGATGTTTTACCACCCCCTATTCTATAAATTTGTTGTATTCATCGGCAGTCATAAGCCCCTTTGGTATCTCGTCACACTTAACCTTGACAAGCCAGCCATCGGCCTCCGCGGAGCGATTAATCAGCGACGGCTCATCCTTTACTTTCTCGTTAACCGCATGCACGACACCGGTGACAGGACAGTAAACATTGCTTGTAGCCTTCACACTCTCCACCTCTCCCAGCATATCTCGCTCTGTTATCTTATCACCAACATTTGGCAATGCGACGTAAACAACGTCACCAAGGTTCTCCTGCGCATGCGCCGTTATACCAATGGTCGCAATGCCGTCGCCATGCTCTACCCATTCGTGGCTATCCGTGAAGAAACGGGTGGTGTAAAAGCGAATAGTGGCCGCCACGGTGGCTGCTGGACAAAACAGTGCGCGACGCATTGCTTAATGTCCCTCTTTTTCTCTGTTGTTCCTTTTTGTGTTATACACTACCTGCCAAACAGTGTGGGTAATACAAAAGGAAACAATAACCATTTTACCGAGACAGGAAAATAATTCCACAAATAAGGACGATCAAAACTATTACTTTCCATTTAAAGCTGACCGCTTCTGCGGAACATTGCTGAAAATGGTCTGAGAAAAAATGAATAAACCGTCGAAAAATGGGCCTGTACAGCTCCAAATCTTCTCATCGCGCAAGTCAACACAGCTCCCCTTGGTTGGGTAAGTTTCACCGTTCAAAGAAAAAAAAATGGGCTAAACATGGTGAACGATACCACATACGAAAATGAACTTCCGTACGTCCTCTCACTATATCGATCAGTAGTCACTATAAAGAGCAGCTGTGAAAGTTGTCTCACACTTTCCTTCGGCCATCCATA
>NW_027124823.1:5800-6137 GCF_001457755.1 Trypanosoma equiperdum | reverse complement strand
AAAAAAAAAAAGCGATGTCCTACGATGTGTTCCCCACCAAAATATTACAGGTATTGGCTTATGTTTCCTTCGTCTAATATACCATCGACCACTTTCACCTCTTCGTCGTGCAGATAGTATCCTCCTCTAATACGCCACCACCAGGTGCTGCACCCATCATGAATTCCTCAAACGGTCAACAACTGCGTTGGAAGCTGTTGCAGTGGGTTTAACTTGGTGAATATCAGTGTACAAAATTTGTATTTTGATCCAGTTATACCTTAGTTTAGTACAAGGAGCACGCGTCTACGTTGGGCAGGAAAGCGGTCGCCGATACTTCGATACGAGACGTACTGCC
>NW_027124823.1:0-5787 GCF_001457755.1 Trypanosoma equiperdum | reverse complement strand
TTTTTTTTTGTAAATTCATCCTCTCGTCACAATCGCTGGGATGTGTTGCAAGCACGCAACTCATTTCTCCTCCGAGCAGATGCCACCATCTACCCTTAATTGGGCACGCAGTCCGCAGGTCCAAATATGTTTAGGCAATTAGCATCCAGCACGTGATCGGCAGTATCCAACACGATCTAGGACATTTACCTACATACTGTCGCTTACTAGGGTTTACCAGATCGACAATAATAAGAAAAACTGAAATTACACAATTTCAAAGGAGGAAAACATGCTTTGAAACGTTTATTTACCGCGGAGTGGAAACGATCAAGTGCACTGGAACTGAAGGCGTCGTGGAAAATAGTACCTGCATATGTGTATGCGCAAACCCACATACACAGAGAGAAAGGTGCTAATAGTAATAATAATTAAAGGAAAAAACAACCCCTCACCAGCAAGGTGGCAAACACGCAGCACGTAAAAGCGATACCTCACAAGTCTCCCTTGACAGCATCGTCGCTGCCACTTGTGGTGTTCGTTGTATTCTTGTTTTTACCGCTATTCTTAACAAGTTCCTTCAAAGTGGCAAGTTTATTTTCATATTCTTCTTTACTACATGATTCATTGCTTCCATCGCCATCCTCCAGCCACTCCTGCGCTTCCGCTAATGCATTCTTCAATGAGTTTACTTCTTCTGGAGTATAGGGTTCTAACGCTGTTGTATTCTCCAAAATGCCCTCCGTCTTTGCCCAGAAAAGATATGTTTCCAAATTATTCTTTGCAGTTGCTGCCTCATGCTTCTTTCTTTCCTTTTCCAGTAACTGAAATATTTTAACCCTTGAGTTATTCAAAAGCTCATAAGATAGTGGCTCTGGGTTAGTAAAGGTAACCCTTGCCGATAGTCTAGCTGATTTTCGTTTCATCTCAACTACATATCCGCTTTCGTTGGAACTATTAGAATCGGCCTGTACCCCGGTAGTTTTTGTGCTCGAAGAAACATTCACAGCATAGCGGTAAAAAACGCCTGCCTCCTCAACTTCTAAAAGGCCAGATTCATTGAAACGAACCTGAATGCGAATAATGTGGCTGTTGTTTGTGTGGTTAAGTTTGGGTTGAAAGAACCCAAGCCTTTCCAATGCCCCTTTCACACCAGTGATATTAACGTTCCCGATACGCGCATCTGAATCGAAGAGTTGAATTGAAAAATCATCAGTGCGATTCACAGTTATGCTCCATCTTGACCCAATGATGGGGTTGTTGGCGAGCATTCTCTTTGAGTTCGAAGAGTTCTTCACCTCTGGACTGACTGCGAATAAAAACGTGTATGGGACGCGCTCAATTATCCGGAATGAGTGGGGGCGATAATGTGGAGACAGCCGAAGAGCATAATATGCAGCACCCATTGCGGCAGCTTCGTCTGAATTTAAAGTTCTATTCACCTCCTTCCCCCAAAAGGTGGATAGGTCACTTATTATTTTTGGAGTTCGTGAAGCGCCACCCATCATTTCAAAGGCATCAATGTCCTTCAAAGTCAGAGATGACTTCGTCACAGCTTCCTGAGCTACACGAGGAAATCGTTTGAGCAACTCGGAGCAGTTTGTTTCGAATTCTTTTCTTGAAACCTCTGTGCTAAAATCTCTATCGGGGGCAATACCTTCAACCGTGACTGGAGTCTTGCTATTAACAGAAAGAACCTCCCTAGCCCTCTTAGCTGCCCGAAATAAAGAAAACTGAGCCTTTCTCTGAGAAACCGTTGATCCACCCAGTACCGGCGAAATCTTCATTTTAGAAATAGCCTCTGCTTCGATACCCTTTGCAATGCATGAATCCAGTGCTCTACCGCCTAAGGTTGCATCAGAAACTATACCCATCGTTGTTAGTGTTCCAAAACTCTCGACGTTTTTCGTCCTCTTCCCCTGTTCTTGAACTGGTGGAGAAAATTTATATACACCAACTTCTGTGTGTGTGCTACCGATGTCGTAAACAAGGAGATGAACGGTCCTGTTCCCGAATCCTCTGCGACGCACACCGTAATATAAGGCCGTGGCAGTGGTACTGTGCAACAAACCCAACGTATTAATATGGACCAAGCGCGCAGCTTCCAAAATAGTTTGTCTCCTCCCCAGCGATGAATGAAAAGGTAAGGTGATAACCACATTTTGGGGGTTTGGCACACCGGCTTTTTCAGAGATACTTCGGCAGTAGTTTAGCATCATGGCATAAATTTCCTCAGCCGTGTATGTGTCATTATTGTCTTCAAATCTGAATCCAACCGTACCCCGTTCCTCCGGATGTGGGTCGAATTCACATTGAAGTTTTTTGAAGTTCGCAAAGTCAGACGAATTGTAAGTAATACCAACCAGGTGATTGATCATCGCTATCATATTGGTAGGGAAGCGAGCCGCCAGAGACTTTGCTTGAGCACCTATTGATCTCTCTCCATTCCTGAAACCAATATAATTGTCTGTCTTTCGATGGGACTGCTCGTTTAAAATTATGTCAACGTTTACTCCATTTATAGGGCCTGCGACCTCAATGTAATCTGAGCCAAAGTCAACCCCTATAACATTAGCAGAAGTTACATCGTATCCGAAAGCTGCGGTTAAAAGAAAGGCCACAAGCATCCGCCTGATTTCATTTGCAAGCACTCTCATAGCCACACTTGGACCTTATTGGAAAAGCGGTGGGAAAATAGAAACACTTTAAGGGAAGTTGTCCCGCAACTGTTAAACCAGAAGGAAAAGGTAAGTACTCCCAATACTGGTTCTGACATTATTGTCTCCTTTCCCCTCTGAGACAAATGCACGTACCCATGAGTATTGCTCTGCATCGTACAGGACCATAATATATGCATATATATACACAGTTATGAACTCGTCACTATAAAAGAAACCCCCCGTTGCAGCACATATGAAACAATATGCAGACGTAAATAAGTATATATATACGTCCCCCCCCAAAAAAAAAAACACCAGTAGACCGTAGTGGTTATGGTGCAAAAAAGAGCACATTGACGCTCTACAGACAAATTATCTACAAAAGATCTCTATACCCAAAACATTTAATATTTTTTTAATTTCTTCTTTGCAAAAACAGAAAAAAAGCTGAGTGAACGGGACAAATTACCACGCATAGGATAGTAAGAGGATAAATAAATGAGACGGAAAAAACGGAGAACGAACCGATAAAAAAAATCCTCTTCATCTCCTCTGCGTAGCACACCGCGGGGCAATGGGGGCTTTCTTTGATGATGTCATGACTTTGCGCCCCTTTGTTCGAGCATCCACTATTTTTTGCCACACAGACGTATAGATCTGTTTGGCGCCTTTCTCGCTTATTTTCGCATGAGATTCCATTATACGACGGATGAACTCTGCCTCAGGAATATGAACAAGGGTACGACCATCTCCTTCAGGAAGAATATATTCTGGGTTGGTAATCCGACCTCTCGAGCACCGACATATAAATGCCAACGCTTGCTCCCTGTCAAACCCATTTGGATCGTCGGGGTCATCAGCAACAATACGTGCTGGAACGGTTACCGCAAGCAAGGAGGCGTACCTCAATGTGTTTATTGTATGTCTAGAATCTCTCAACAGAGGAGAAACACATGCTATTACTACCGTCTTCGTTGGTCTCTTCACAGCAATTTCAAAACAATCACGCAGTAATAGTGTTAAAGGCGATCTTCTAAATGGTATATGCAGGTGACTGGTGCTTGTCGCTGCCATTGCTCGCGCCCGGATGCATTCTTTCAGCGTCATAAGTGAGGTGTTGATGAACTTTGCTTCCATTTGTCTTTCCTTATCATGTGTAGCGCTGTCCGCTGTGTTCTCACTTCCGGCAAGATCCACAATAAATAACTCCCCTGGTTTAACCCACGTGCTGTTCTTACAAATTATTTGTATGCAGGTAACCATGTGGCTGCGGGAAGAGACTTCATTTCTCCCTGTTGCCTTTGTCATCCTCTGGGATGCCGCCTCTTGGAACACAGCTAATAACATTTCATCATTAGAACATTCAAAACCATCTGTTCCACGGATCTTCAACTCACCAGATATATCCTCAACTACCTGAACCTCTGAACCGGTCAGGAGATCAATATTTTTGTTTGCTTGTATCTCAATAACTGTAATGAAAATGTTATGTGAAGCAAAGTAAGGAGCCAGATCCCTTGACATAAGGCCAACAATACCCAACGTCGTATGCGTCTTACCACTCCCTGTTTGTCCATAGCACAAAACACAGGTCGAGGCACCCTCAACCGACAAGTGAACGAGAGGTGCACATGACTCCATGTATACGCGTTCGGTGTCATCCCCTCCGCAAAAAACTCCGTCGAGAGTTACGCTGTGTGGCTCGATTGTGCACTGTCCAGCTAGTGAAATTTTGGGGGACATTACAACAGGATCGCGATACCCGTCCACTTTACGAATGATACTTTTGCTATTCATGTCTTCTTGGTCGAAAGGTATAATTGGACGACATCGGACAAATATTCTAGAGTCCTGAGAAGTGAAAAGTTCTTTAGGGTCCATAGACGGGCGGAGCTTCTTCTTGACAACCTCAGGCACCTCGGAGGTGTTGAGCAAGCGTTGAAACTCGGCACATTTGGTACCAAGTTCAGCCACTAACGGTATGTTGGGCATTTTACTTGCTACACAACCTTTAGACCAAAAAAACCTGCGGTAAGAGTTGCGGGATCCCTACTTATCTGCTATAGAACCTAACGGTGGAACATGAAGAAAGCGAGCATTTATTCGCGCAGTCAAGCTATGCCACAAGTGGTTTCAGAAACAAAAAACCTCCGCCACAAGAATGATGATATCAAACCGTGCGGCCGCAAAGTCACTGCAACAACAACCTAGTTTTTTTTAAAAAAAGACAAACTAAGTCAATAAACGAATCACGCAGCTCTCTTTCTCTCTGTCGGCTCAGCCAAAGAGTTACGAAAAAATGCTTTAAGATATGCACAAAGTAAAATTGTTTAACTGCGACCTGAGAAAAACAAAGTTCCACACGAAGGCATAAGTTGAGAAATACGTGAGAAACAAAGTAAGCATAAGACCAACAAACCGTCGTCAGGGGAAATTAAAGATAAAAACGGAAGGTGGGAACAGTTCTTTGTATACATTACCAACCAACTTTAATTGACGAAAAGATTTACAAACACATGCCTTGTTTCCAAAGGGAAGGGTGACAAAAAACAGTGAGCTCACACTCCACCATCAAAAAAAAAAGATAAAACAAACTCCAACCCACAGCAACTTCCGATCCCTTCAAGTCTGGCCGCCTCTCCGAAGCCAATCTAAAATGTACAAGATTCGTTAAGCACCTCCTTCCCTGTGACGAGCTCAAGCACACACGAAGAGCATCGAAACTAGGAAATCATGCAAAAATAATAAATTCACGATGAGTAGGTAAAAGCGGAGAAACCATCAATATTAACCGAACAAGCGGTGTCACAGGGGCTAAAGGCCGCACGGTTTGGCGACCGCAAGTTGCGCAGACCATCAGCAGCAATCACCACTCAAGAAGGTATACGCCGAGGGCCCGTCACAAGTAGCCACCATTTGGCAGCTGTGCGAACCTTTAATTGTTGCGAATGCGGCGGCCGGCCGCCCGCATGCACCCCGGGCCCCGAGCATCAGAGCAGTCGGATGGCCGCCCAGCATCGAAGAGAAGGCCGGTGGCAACACCACCCACTGTCCCTGGGGATGGGGGAGGGACAATGAACGAAATACCCATTCAACACTTTCCTCAACGCGTGGAGAACGGTGACGGGACCAAATGCAAAAAAAAAAA
>NW_027124824.1:0-1573 GCF_001457755.1 Trypanosoma equiperdum | reverse complement strand
AATGTTGCAAGCGCATGACTACCACATCCCTCATTGGGCTACCAACATTAGTGAGCGACAAGCAAAAATCCACTTCAAGCATTCCACTTTGTGCTTATACCCCACACTACCATGTGCAAAATTGAGTTGTGATACTATGAGGCGAAAAGAAAAGAGCAAGAGTCACAGCAAGAGTGCAAGGCAGAGCGTGTCGTATTGTGTCTGGAACTCTCAGCTGATTCATGGCATCTACAATAACAAATCACTTGGTCACATGAAATACAGAACACAGCTGGTGGTGGTACCTAAACTACTGCCTGAGCGACTCTCCAAAATACTATACATATAGTAATATCAGTTGATCATGCACAAATTCGAAGAGATATGCATATGATACTGCTAAATGCCACTATGGACCACACGAGGGGGTGAACACAGAGAGACAGAAAAGAGGAGAAAACAATGATATCTTTGCAGAATCATCAATTTGTACGATGTGCGGCATTGCGCCTAAAAGTGCTTGTGGAATTACTTCAGATTATACTGTGGTGGCACACGCTAGTCAAATTGAGGTACGATTCCCCTCAAATTGATGCTACTGATAATCATGCAGAAGACGCGAATAAATGTAGAATTTACACATTTACTTTGTGCGAAAGAGGGTAGGCCTCGTAATACATTGTGGACCAACACACTGATGTAAACCATTGCTTGTGCTCACAGCGCAACAAAGTCAAATGGGTATGTTGGTTCAGTGCGAAGCACAGCAATGTGGCACCAACGGAGAAATAGCTGCAGATGCCGGCACTACTACATGCAGTTACGCAGTGAAATACAGGATCAGTGGTTTAACATCGAAGCCAGAAGAATTCCTAGCGATACAGCAGGAGCTGACACACGGCGGTACGCTGCCCCCGAGACCCATTAACAACGTTAAAGCAATGTGCAAAATCAGTGAAAGGACAGGCAATGAAATGCAAAGATGCGGAGCAACGACATGCTCAACTCTCCCAGCAGATGAGAGGAATACAGTGGCGTGTTCACTACCACGCACACGCTGTAGCTTCTTAACAGAATTGTTGGGAGAGTTAACTTCCCATGTAAGGGTCCGATATTACGAGGAAAAACAACCCACAGAGCGGCATCGGCACCGGACATCGCCAAACAGTTGCAAGATACGAAGGGATATCTCTTGGGACAACACTGTCGGAAAAAGAGTGGAGCATTTGGTAACTACAATAGTAGCAGAAATGTGCACTGACAGACGAGATATCGGTTCGCGTAGAGAAGATGGAGGTCGCAGGCCCTTTCATAAAATGTCAAAACGCGACAACATCTTTCTGGGGGATTTACTCTTGAAATGTAGAACCTGCGTTTCCTGCGCCCAGGATGGTACAGAAAGTGCTTTGAGGTATCAAACTTTTCCATGGGTAAGGGCGCCTCGCATGGAATCCATGTGATCGAGGAAAGTACACACCCTGGTGAGTGGGAAGATGATCCGTATAATGCGTTAATGTGCCAAACCTTGGAGTCTCCACTTTTACTGTTGGCTCATGGCAAGTGACGTTAAAAGATTGTATTCAAAAGATAGCTT
>NW_027124825.1:0-6614 GCF_001457755.1 Trypanosoma equiperdum | reverse complement strand
GACGCATTTGCATATACTTCCTCATTGACAAGTAGCTTCTGTTCGCCATCGGTGTATAATTTGTTTAATGCATCAGAAAGGCATTTGACGTAGCACAAAGTATCATTTAAATTCTTTTGAGTGGCCGTCCACCAACCTGCAGGGGCCGTCTTCCGCACCGTCAGTGCACATTACAAACAATAATGAAAAAGTCAACTCAGCAATAACGGTCTTCATTTTCTAAAATTTACTAAAACAAAATGGGGAACTCACACATTATCACAAAAGCATAGGACACCAGATTTGCACAAGAATAGCAGGAAAATAGCTGAGAACACAACGTGAAATTACATAAACAATACTGCTGTAAGGAACATAACATTCAATGGTGTATGCTGCTTCTTCATAGCGAATCCTGCATCCATCATTTTGTCGACAAAGTTACATTTTATTTATTCTTTTCCACATCCAACCAGATACCTAGGGACAAGTCACATTTCGAGTCAACTATTCTTCTTAGCGACAGTAAGGTTAAAAAAAAAAGGCCTGATTTAGATTAATATAATTGAGTGAACGTCTGCACGTGCCCAGGTTATTTCCGAAAAAAACCCTTTTCCTGTAGTGGATCTGGTGCGCGCCCCCACCGTGAATTGATGCCGTAGCCTCTCCGCCTTAGACTGATCCCAGCGGAACAAGCTGCAGTCGCTTGGCATCCTCCATCTGAGTAAGTTACCGGACCCTTACGCCACGCTGAGGTTGCGCGCAGCACCAAGCCGCAGTGCACGTGACCGCTAACAGGAATGAATTAAGAGAAATTTTATTTTGCATAGCACTTTCCCAGTAAAAGAACGGCTGCACTTAAATACGGGTATAATCATTTCTTGATGGCAAAATGAAAAATGGCTCCTTGTGTTCTTAAAACAGGGGTCTTAAAAGACCCTGGAGACGGTAAAACAATATATTGGTTGACGTAACTACAGCTAATATAAACACATTCAACTCCCCCAACGCGGCACAAGCTCCAAATAGCTGCATAACTTCAAAATTTCGTATGACTAAAAAAAAGGAATAAACAAATGTTGGAAAATATCACGCTGTAGAGTTACAACCGATCTGAAATTAAGTGCCTTCTGAAGAACGGAAAATTACTTCTGCTGTAATATTTGCCATTAAAATATCAGAAAACGTGGTTGTAATACCGACTCCCTACTCGGCGCCCGCATTCAATGAGATCTTCAAATTTCCTACTTTACTACCCTGATATTCGTTGATAAAGGCCAATGTCCCTAAATCACACCGATACCACGCGCGCATGGTGGTTTTTCCTTTTCTTTTTTTGACATCAAGAAACTCTATTTAGCTACCACCTCAAGAAGCATCACGATATCTCACGAGTCTCTTCCCCAGCTCCACAAAGCACTGGGAGCCAAAAGTGACACAGCGTAGCACACTTCTTTTGGAAAAAGTGAAATACTTCACTTCCCATTAACGCGCGGACACCTAGAATAGAGGCCCTTAAAAACAAATAAACACTTCGAAAACTAATAGAAAAGAAGAAAATATTATTCAGTTCTTGTCTCCCGTCACTGCCAAAAATTGTTGACATCTACAAATATACAGGTCAAACACGAAATTGAAATCAGTACAAACGGCACCTACCGACGCTTGTTTGTGTTCCTAATGCATCATTACTACCATTATTAATGTGATTCATCATTAAAAGCAGGTGAAGTTAAACATTAATATCTCAATTGTCCACTACCTCGCTAATCAAATACACCGTGCATTAAATCTTGTAAAAAAATATCAAGGCAAAAACGTATATGAGCTTTTAAAAAAAGATGAGATATGTTTTTTTTTAATTTGATTACATATCGTGCAGGTAATGTTTTAACCACCTCCCATCCATACACTCAGACTTACCTGTTTTTGCCATTTTTCCCAATTTATGCCTTCAGTATATATGTACCCTGTGCAATTCTGTCACTTACTAAACATTTACTGCTTCAACAACTTATGTTTTTATTTGCTATTCACATCAGTCAAAACACATGTTGAATTTGCATTAAACTCTCAAATCTGGTCATCGAAGTGTTCTCTGCCTTCTACACTTAAACCAATGATTAGGATAAACACCTGTTTAAACCATACTTACGCTACTGCTAACATGTTTTCTTTGAGCGGGAAGTGATTCCCACTGTATTTCTTTTTAAAATGCGAAAAAATAACTCACCGGCAACGGCACACTCAACACTTTTAAATTTTAGTTTTCTCGTCTTATAAACGACTTTGTGAAAATGTTGATCGGCTCTCGCTTGGTGGCTATGCTTTTTAATTATCTTTTTCTTTGCATGCTTAAGAACGTTAACCTTTTTTATTTTATGGTACTTTGCTTTACTTTTTTTTGTTACTCACGATTATGTTAAAACCGTTCACACCTTTTATAGTATTTTCCATTTGATTATTATTTCATTATAACACTCCATAAGTATTTTTATTGAAAAAGAAGTTATGAGTTAGCTACTGATGATCGCGCTGACCTCTGCGTCATAAATCTCGAACCTTTTTGGATAGGTGTATACTTATGCACGGATTTGAAGCAACAAGAGTTAAACGTATATGAGGTTTAATGCTGCGGAGAGCATCACCGCATGTCTTTTCAGTGCTCCGTTTTTGTAATTGGTCCGGTTTTCTGTCACCTGGTTATCGAGATCGTTTCTCGTCGTTTCTTGCGCATTTTCTTCCCCAGTCACCAAAACCACACTCTGTACCGGTGCTCGCGACATATCCCTGTCATTGTCCCTTGTTACCTGCGATGGTGTGGCTCTTCCTTGGTTCTGGCTCTCACCACCCCCACTTCCACGTCTTGGGTTTTCACCCTCTTGTACTTGCTTTAGTTGTTCTACTGCCGGGCCGCTTCCAACGACCGCGCTTGCCGGTCCCGCACGTGAAGGACCAGTCGATTTTTCAATCAAGACGCTGATTGCTGCAGCGCTTTCACCATCAACTTGTCGTTCACCGATTTTATGGGCACGCGAAGTGTCGGATGCCGCCTGGTCGGAACTGCTTAAACTTGGGGTTGCGTCTTCTCGCGCCGTTTTATGCTCGGTAGCGACTTTGTCGGCACTCTTTGAAATTTCTGGTCTCTTCGCTGGAACCGGAGCTTGCGGAAGTGTCTGCCGGGAGTCACCGCTGCTACTCGAAATCGGGGAGCCGCACCTCTTCACACCGTTGGGGAACCAGAATTCCTTACATTCATCCGTTGGGGAGACAACTGTTATAGAGGTACCATGAGACGCAGAAACCGCTGTGCTTGTCAGTGCCAGAAAAAAGGTCGCGGTAACTTTCAACGTCGTTTTCCTCATACTGCTGCTGCAAAAAGTCTGTCAAAGCAAAAATGAAAAAAAAAATCACAATTCTTCATATTCATATTGTACAAAAAACACAAAGTTACACATCTTTACTTACAGAATAGTGTAGTCAATTATTAACGTTATTAGTTTTGTAAGCAATTTCGTACAACTCATTTATGATTTATCCTTCCCATCCGCACCCTTCTATTCTCACATTTTATCTTCCAAGTTAATTATTCAATAATTTTAAAATATCACCAAACCGAGATATAATGTTCTAAAAGAAAAAACTAACTCGGTCAGCACAAAACTCTATATTTAAACGGGAACAGAATGTGGCCCGTTTGTCACAACTTTACTTACTCATGCGCGCCTATAGTTTATTGAATAACGTTCACGCGCTTTTATTAAACACACGTTCCATACACCTCTCTTGCACGTCTTCATGTGGCTAACGTACAATTGCCACCAAAATCTCTGCGGTCTTCCCGCCCTTGTTCCCCACGTTTAGGTCGTTTCTTGTGACAAATACCACTTATAATGTAAAACAGTTAGGTTGCATGAGACAAATTCTCAGTAGAATCGCTACCTGATCTCTCACTTAAAACCAAGAAAATCTGACACAACTTGGGCGCTCCCCTCCACTTTTCCTTTTGTAACCTCTTCAATCTGAGCAACGTTCCGAAGTTTAACACGTTATGTGGTAAGTTCCTCTGCGAGGGAAACCCTCGAAAGAAGTAAAAATATTTCACATGAGAAGAATTAAAGGTGGCCGTAAAGACCGAAAACTATTGACGGCGAATAGTAAAATCAGCAATATCACGTATCTTGACGGTCGTAAGAACGAAGCTTTGCTGATATATATATATATATATATCATGATGGTTAATTATTACATTTGGATTCAAAATTATGGTACATATGCAAACTTCTACATTTCAACTAATTCATTACCTAGAGATGGTCCTCCTCAAAAGGGTATATCTAATTCTGCTGTTGCTTACACTTTCGTTTAAGATTTCCTCGGTTCAGCACCGCTTCAGTTCGCTGAAGTACCAGTCTGCTCCCCCAACTGGCATCTATTTTCGGCGCTTGACCAATTTCTTCCATATTATTTGCAACTTTTCCTCTAAATCGCTGAGGTACGTGTTAAAAATAAAATTTAGCTGCGGCAACACACCCAGCATAGTGTACTCCCGTACCGACTGCATAAAAAACATGCAGTTAACGCTTTCGCTCTTTAGTAGCAAGCATGATCTGGCATCATTGGTTCTTCTGTTGCTGTTCCGCACATTATTCGCCAGCAGTTTCGGTTTTATACCAACCAGTTTGGTTTTAACCACAATATCAGTTGCTCTCCTGTACCGTAATTTTTTTCATTTTTTTCCAACATATTTTAACCGCATCCCAAAGATTATATTTAACTAACTCGCCCCTCCCTACATCTTTCCCCGGAAACAAAACTTAAAAATCGTCACCTCTACTTGTTTTTTTTCTCAAAATACCTTATGCCCGTTCGACGTTCACTTCCTTTCACCTGCCTCGAGGTTTTTTTTGCCCCTCTCCCGCTATTTTTCACCGATGCTTTTTTGTTTGCCTCTGTGCATTATAACCAATATTTCTTTGATGGTTCAAAAAAAAATGCACACGAACTCCTTGTTCTCCCCCGTTATGTTTTTCGTCTGCGGTGGTAATAACCTTCTTTGTAGTGGCATTCAAAACCCTAAAGAAGTCTGGTAAAGGACTACTTTGCACAAAAACCTCTAAGGGTTTCGAAACAATTTTGGTGGAACTCTTTTTTCTTCTGGTGGCCTTATTACGGCAACACCCGTTTTAGTGCTTGGAGTTGTTTCCGTATCTTGATCCTCATTTGTTTTTGATCCGCACGCTTTCTCAGCCGGGTTTCGTTCTTCGCCTATATTTTTGCGTTGGTATTTGTAGTTTTGTTCATATCCTCTATTTCTTTCATTATTTTTGTAAATTATTAAGCCATTTGGCGCCGCTTGCGTTATCCCAATGTGATTCCCTTGGACATACTACGCAAACGTCGTTGTTTTGCGCTGGTGTTTCGATGCGCATCTGCAGTCTTTTGTCGGCACCACTTTCTTTCTAACGTAAGACACCAAGGCACCATTCTCAATGTATTTACAAAACAAAATAACACATGACCAAATAGTGAACGACCTTCACTTACACGGCTACTTATGACACCAGAAATGCTGACCGAGAAGTGAAGCGCATGTTTGCTGCGCCTCAGACAGGCCTTCAGATGATATATTTGTGCCCGGTGGTTTCTAGAGGCACAACTGTAATGCACTAACCATAGCACGATTGTCCCACTGACACATCCTGAGGCTTTCCTTTATTCCTAAACACCTGCACAAGTTCCAGAAAATAAGCAAGCAGAAAGAATTTCTACCTGGGACACGGAAGAACATACATACCAGTAGTAGAGATATTATAACGCTCCTAATGCAGACCGTTTGGATTTTTTTTTTCTTTTTTTGAAGAAATGTAATGCGCCAATAACAAAAAATATCAAGCACATCGCCGCTTGCGAACTCGCACAAAAGCATGTATGCAAAAACATCAGCGGGCAGGAGGAACTGTATATAAACGTATTTTTCAGATGGCAAAATCAGTACCATTCAAATTATCAGTGAGATTGGTACCAAGTAGTAGTGAAGTAAAACTGCTGTGAACTTCGTCGAAGCGGCTGCGGAAGAAGGTGATGTTTGACAACGTTGCAAGAAGTACGGAAGGTAGCTGTCCAGCACCAAAAGGTCCGATGAGGGGAGTGAAAATCTTCTGCACTTCCAATATAAATTGAAATTCGTTAGGGGTAGATTTAACCCACTGCACTTCACCATTTGCCCCCTCTACCGCACTGCTCATGTATAAGTTGTTCCTTGGTAGATTGAAACATGTACTTACCTTTCCTGACTGCGTCATTACGTTTACCTCAAGGCAACCGCTCTTATATTTTTTGAGAGTACTTTCGTTCAAACCTTCTCTCAAAGGGCACGCTTGGTCGCCACAGGCGGTCGGGAGCTCCGTCACGCCTTTAAGAGCTTCACTTTCGCATTTGTCTTTTTCTTCGGAGTTAACATCTACCGCCTTAAGATCGTCCCACACAGTCCTTGTAATCTCTGCAATAGCTGTGTAGTACTTGTTTGCTTTTATGAGAGCACTTGGTAATACTTCCCTCACCGCCCTCAAACTCTCATTAACTTCAGCAAACAACCCACCAACCTTGGCCACGAGGTCTCCCATTGTATTTCC
>NW_027124827.1:0-3728 GCF_001457755.1 Trypanosoma equiperdum | reverse complement strand
GACTGTGCAACGGTTCCACGAGGCGGTACGTGAGGTGGAAAAGTGGACGCCGCTGTCGGTGCTGGGTTTCGCCACGGGTAGACTAATACAAGAGAATCTGCAAAACATGGAAAGGGTAACGTCCGACCTGCTGGTCGACCTCTTTTTCAACCAAACAGTTATCACCATTGATGACATGCATTATGGGCCGTACAAGCATTACGATTGCATCATCAACGGTGTCGTTACCGCTGATGATTGCATGGCAAACTTCGGTGCAACGGATATTAGTGTGTGGTCAATGGCACGAGCGCTACGGTCGGATGAACCAGTGCTGCAGAATCCGATGTCACCTTCGTTGGTGTACACCGTCCCTAACGGTAATGCCCTCACCCCCGCACAAGTTGCTGGTGTGGTTGATGACTCTTTATTCGTTGTGGCTCTCGCAATATGTCTAAGCGTACTTGCGTGCTTCACTCTCAGTGGCACCCGTGATAACGACAGTGCACCGAAGGAGCCAACAGGCCCCGTGACATTAATATTTACTGACATTGAGAGCAGCACTGCGTTGTGGGCTGCACACCCTGACCTGATGCCTGATGCCGTTGCGACACATCACCGTCTGATTCGTTCACTGATCACACGGTATGAGTGCTACGAAGTCAAAACTGTTGGGGATTCGTTCATGATAGCGAGTAAGAGTCCTTTCGCTGCCGTCCAACTCGCACAGGAACTACAGCTGTGTTTCTTGCGTCTTGACTGGGAAACAAATGCACTTGATGAATCTTACCGTGAGTTTGAGGAACAGCGTGCGGAGGGAGAATGTGAGTACACGCCACCAACTGCGAGCCTGGACCCTGAGGTTTATCGGCAACTGTGGAATGGGTTGCGTGTACGTGTAGGGATTCATACTGGATTGTGCGACATCCGCTACGATGAAGTGACGAAGGGTTACGACTATTATGGACGCACATCCAACATGGCAGCACGGACAGAGAGTGTAGCAAATGGTGGTCAGGTGCTGATGACGCATGCGGCGTACATGTCCCTGAGTGGTGAGGATCGTAATCAACTCGATGTAACTACGCTTGGTGCAACTGTGCTTCGTGGCGTGCCCGAGCCTGTTAGGATGTACCAGTTGAATGCTGTACCTGGCCGCAGCTTTGCTGCATTACGGCTGGACCGTGAGCTCTTTAACGATGGCGAAGATGAAACCACAACCTCCTGTAGCGACCACAGTTCTTTACGTGCGGAACTGAGTATAGCTGCACAAACTATCGCCGCCTCCCTTCAATCCCTTTTGGGTACCTTCACCCCCGCTCAGCGTCAGAAGGCATTAACACCCTTTTGTGAACGGTGGCGTGTTACGCTTCCTCGAAAGATGGGGCACGTGTGGGACAATGACAGCTGTCAGGAAGTCATACGGCGCATTGCTGCAAAGGTTGGTCACGTCGTGGACCGCCATGCTGCTGAAACGAGGGAGCGCTCCGTATGCACACTGTCGAGTGGGTCAGTGATTATTATTTCCAATGACTTATCAGATATGATAAGAGTATGATTATATCGCTACATCTTTTAACTTATTTCCCCCTTTATTTCATGTTGTGTTGGTTAACAAATTTTCTTTAATTTTTATAATACAATTTGAGTCTTCACCATCGAAATTCTCCTGTTAAACTTTGGTAATATGAATCTCTTAATGTATACACGATGTTATTGATTGTGAGGTGCACCCCACTGAGTGGAGTTCGCGTCTAACGCATTATCCTGGAGTGGAAGTCTGCACGGAGAGTCGTTTCTTTATATGTTATTGGTCACAGAACAAATTCACTGCACTGAAGCACCGTTTCGTGAAAGATAACTCCGCTGAACGACAGGTCCTTGCGGCTCTGCACAACACTCCCACCAATGTAAATTATTATTATTATTATTTTTTTTTCGTCAGTATTCTATACTTTATTACTTGATGCGAGCGCATTTTATTTTCCCTCGCATGCGGTGCTACACATATTCCCTTTGCAAAGGGCAAGCACCACATGTATTCTTTTGAGTGTGTGTTGTTGTCTCAGTATATATTTTTTAAAATTTAGAGGTGATCGCCCCCACTAAATGAATTCTACAGCTGTTGTTGAAGACGATCTTTTATGGCCTGTGCTCTTCCTTGGTGCTCCCTCTACGTTGCATCCTTCCCATCACTCGTGCTGGAACTCAATGCCACAAACTCCCGTTTTGTACTTTCATACTTTTTATTATTATTATTTTATTTTTACACAGCCCGCAAGGAATAAAAAAATGCGCCACATCATAACTATCGACGTCGCAGAATATGGGTTTGAAATCTCCAATAAGTCACTGAAAAAGTGGTGACTCTGCAGTTGCCTCTGGGGACCCAAGTGGTATAAAGCAAAGCGGTCTGTTATAGAAGATTACTGTCGTCACAACAGCGACTTGCAATTGCTCAATATGTTGGTTGCATGCGTATGATAGGGAAAGAAGAGAAACTTAAGTGATGTTTACCAAATACATGCTGATGGCATCAAGTTCCAATGGTTCATTTCACATGAGGAATGAATAAACAAAAGTTTCTTCGTTAAGCAGCATTTATTTGTTTATCTATTTATTTGCTCCCCACTGAAAGTTGCCGACCATAAGAAGGCGCCATTTTATCCATTTGGCCACAAGTGTGTACGCAGCGTCGCATGACTAAGTTTACGTTACCGTTCCACACACATAGGTACTAAGGGAGTGGGTATAGCATCTTATAAGTTGTGTTATCCCATTTTCTTTTTTTTTTCTGTCGCCTTTGTCTTTTGTAACGTAAGACCTGGAGTAGGAGTTAAAGGGTCTGTGGCGCACATTCGTTTGCATTCACCGAAAGTGAGGTCTTGGCCTTATTTAAAATTAAATACTCGTATGCAAATGTGACATGATTTGTTCTCTGATGGCAAAAGAGTCTCACGAAGGCCAGTGTCGTGAGTTGTGATCCCACAGCGTGAAGGAGTGCTGAAACATGCCCTCACACGATTCACTTCTGCGGCGGATTGCCTTCGTTACCATTGCGTTGGGGGCCTTGTCTGATTCTTGCATGAGTATACCCGATGTTCCCTTCAAAATTTGTCTTATTTCCAAGGCATCCTTCTGAAATCAAATGCCCCTCAAAATACATCGTACTGCCACAGGTTCAATTAACAATATATTTTTCCTTCACGATATTTGTTGCATTATTTACGTTGTGGTGGTGCCATCCCATTTGATGAAATATGTGGTTTCATCGAACATTACGGGGTCGAGGGTCATCGTTACCATCGGTTGACTACAGCACTGATGTTATGATGCAATGCTCACGTCCCTTGTGCGTGAGGTAAGCGTTTCTTTATGCCACCAGAATTCATTATTATTTTCCATGATGTCGTTACTAAAATGGTGCAGCGGAAAACCCTAGAGGAATATTACAAGGTATCGTGCAACTGTGAAGTGTGTGGCGGGACGTGTGGATTTCAGGGAACTACCATAATGGCACACACGATCCCTTTCGATAGGCGAGGCGGAAAAGTTTAGGGATGAGGCAATACAAACTCAGTGGAGACAAATACCATTCGCAGCGGTGCTGTGCGATTTCGAAGTGAGTGTGCCATGAAAGTGGAATAAGGAGATGTATTTTACTGTTGGGATTGCAATTCCATCATTCCTTCCGAAGGGGCTGCACAATTTCTAACAGCGCCGAATGGACAAATGCATAATATTACGGA
>NW_027124828.1:6886-7639 GCF_001457755.1 Trypanosoma equiperdum | reverse complement strand
ATATATATATATATATATAGTTTCGAAAAAGGACATCTTCACGTGGCCAGCGCTGTTCATCCAATGTCCTCAGCCCCTTTTTTGTTATTCTCCTCTGATGGTAATGCTGGAGTTAAAGTTGGAATTGGGGTTGCTTCCAAAGAATTGTCATATCGTCCAGTGCTCCGCACATTTTCCGTACGACGTCTCACTCGGCTAAACCTTCAGCATAACTCTCTATGCTTTGCCACTTTTCTTTCCCTTTTTTTTTTACTCTCTTTACTTTAAGACAAAACATGAAAGGACAAAATGGAAAAAGAAACAGATATAAAAGCAGTTAGTCCAATCACGAAACTGAGACAATGTGAAGTTGCGAAGGTTAAGAAAAACAAAGTAGGGAGTCAGAAATTTTCTCAAAGCCATCAAGGACAAGAAATGGAAGGAGGAAAAAAAAGAGGAGAAGTAAAGGATGGAAAAAAAAAATGAATGCGGGAAAAAAAAGGAAACAAATAATATGAAAAGCGCAACTTACAGACACAAATACGAACACAAACACTCACCTACCACCGCATTTCCCTTCCACTTTTTTTTTCCGATGTACTTCTTTCCGCCTACTCGATGTCTCTCGCCACCTCTTTATTTTGTTGTTTCTCTTCTTTTCTTTTTCTTTTCTTTTCTTTTTCTTTTCCTTTTTCTTTTTTTACTTATTCTCATTATGATTTCTACTACATTTCCTTCCCCATCTTACACATTACCCCTTCGTCTCTGCAGTGC
>NW_027124828.1:0-6860 GCF_001457755.1 Trypanosoma equiperdum | reverse complement strand
AAAAAAAAAAGTGAAAAATAAAATGTGGCTTCTACATCTATTATTCACAATGGACTTTATTACTTTGTGTTTTTTTATTTAAAAAAAAAGCAAACAAGACACAAATATTATGATAGTAATTATAACCGTTAAAATGACAATAATAATGGTAACAATAAATAAATAAATATATATATGTATGTGTGTGTGCGTGTAAGTGGGGGGAATGGTGAAGAGGCTCCAAATAAATGAATGAAAGGAGAGGGAAGAAAAAAGGGGGGAAATCACTCGTCTAGAAAAAAAAAACATACAAATAAATTTGCTCCCACCACCCTCCCACACACACGCACACACAGAAGCGCTATCCTGTCTCTTACTCACTCTATAATGCATCTAAAGCATAGACGTAATAATAATAATAATAACAAAAATAATGACAAAAATACCAAAAAGAAAACCTCCTAACCGCTTACTTGGGAGCGTATCAAACACACAAAAAGATACTCATACGTACGCGTACGTTTATAAAGATGAATAAATATGCGCGTGCAGAAGAGAAAAAGGGATTTTGCTTGCACACCGCATGACAGCTCTACGTAAAGCACACGGTGAAGTCAGACTCTAAAATTTAAAATAAGGAAGGGGAAGACGCGAAAATATCGAAGAGGGGGGGTCAAAGAAAAGAAACCACTTGTAACAACTCCCCTCTCCGCCTACTACCGATGTTGCGGTGGATGACATGACGGTTCATCACCGATCCAGCCCACAGAATTTACCCTCGTTGCTGGCGGCGTTATATGCGTGTGTGTGTGTGTGTGTGTGTGTGTGTGTGTTTCTCTTTTTTTAATTTTTACACGTCATTTTTGTAACACCACATTCTAAAGTAATTTACCTCAATTCAACTCATCAGATGACTGATCGCGTCTATGTGTTCACGCATGTGCCACCTTTTCTTCTTTTCACTCACGCAACACTAACTGAGTGTTTGCACGTGAATCAGGAGAGGGAACACAAGAAGAAACAGATACAAAGAGAAAGAGAGCCACAGAGGAGAAGGAGAAGCAATTATGTGTTGTTTCTCCCATAGCCAAGCGCATCGCATTGCCCCACCCCCCCCCTTTCACCACAACTCAGCGAGGCTATGAGCAAAGACGCGGTAATTCACCATCACGTCAAGTGGCGGGGGATGATAGCGATGGCGCCCCTGTTGACATCCCAAACGGTTTAATTGCTGCCGCAGAAGCGGGAGACACGTGGGTGTCATGAGACGAGCCTCCGAGTCGGTTCCATCACTGCCATCATCCGCCTCCCCAGACGGTTGCACGCCGAGGCGCTCCATAACACCGCGTTCCCCAAAGCATTCGTGGAAGCAGCGCCAGAGACCTATATACATTTTCATGGCATCATCCTCCATGGCTGATGCCTTCCGTCGGTTCAACATCCTTTCCCACAGGCTTCTATGAGTTGCAGAAGGCGACGATACCGCCCCACTTGATATCGTGTGGAGGGTGCCGGGGGATGCCACCGACATTGGAGACTGGCTCTTCTGGTGTTGTAGTTTTGTTACGGGTGAGGGCGACGCAATGCACATGGAAAGATCCGCGGCCTCTTCACTGTTGGGTGCAACACTGGAAGGGGAACCAATCATAAGCACTTGCTGCACCACGCGAACCACAACAATCATTGGAAGCGTTCCCGCTTCATCCAAGTCATAGCCATGCAGCCGCCGCGAAATGGCAGCGGCGTGTGTTGCCAGCTGCCGGCGGAGAGAACTGGTATCGGATAAAATCGAGTTTATACTGTCACCTCTGCTGCCGCTATGGCTTAAAGTGCTTCGACCTTGTGCTAACTCGAGCTCGCCCAGTACGACAGAACTGCGGTTGAGACTGAGTTGAAGTGAGCGCACCACACGGCGCCCCTCAGCGGCCACCACCGCATCCTGACTGGCACTTTGAATCGCTTCGGATGGACCATTCGCATCAGCAGCGGCGCCGCCGTCCACATTGGATCCACTGTACGTGCGGCTTACTTCCTCCAACTTAGCTAAAAGGCGTTCGCTCGCACGCCGTACTTCACTCCTGGCACCTTCAACGAATGATCGAAACTCTTCACTAAGACGCGGCGAAGACACTAACTCGGCGCAGCCCTCACCATCAGGAACCACTGTACGGTGATCGGTGCTCCGAGGCCCACGTTCCGCGTTACCCCCCACACCTGAGAAACCACCTACGGCTTTATTGCCGAGGGTTTCCTTGCAATCACAACATTCCTCGGTTGTATCCGAAATGCGCAGTGCACATTCCCCCTCTCCGGTGCCGTCCCCAGCAGCCACGTTACGGGGCCACACGGAATCGTAATCACTTCCAACGAGGGAAGTTTCGTTATTTGGTGCTGTAGAAGCAGGAGCCGAAGTGTTAGCGTTGGCACTGTCGCGGGTGTCTAAAATCTCCGAGGCACAGCCAGCGCCATCTCTCACAGGCGTCCCAGTGAGTACCTGCAAGGAAGGCGTTGGTGTTGAGCCGCTAACAAGTAGCAGAGATTCACGTCCCCGTGGTTCAGTTGCAGGCGACAGCCTCACGTCCCACGATCCACTCAGGCAGCTGTTAGATAATTGGGTCTGCTGCACATCAGTAGCCGCCGTTCTCATCAGCGCTTCATTCCGCCTCTGTGCTGCCTCGGCGTCCGGACGAAACCGCTTCCTCTCATCTTCCTCATCCGGAGCGTTCGTCACCTGAGTCCCAACCTCCGAGGCGCCACCTACAAGTGGGCTGATGCCCCCGTTGCGCAACAATAACGAAGACTGGAGGGAGCGTACCCGCTTCCCACAACCGGGTCGCAGCTGCTCTTCATGAATGGTTGGTTCACCAGGCGGTGTTAGCCCACCGGACATCGCGCCCAATGCAGCTCCCGGTGGCAACAACATACTCCGCCGCATAGCATTGCTCCCACAGCCTTCCTCATATACCTCTTGGCTGGTTATCAGTGGCTGCCGTCCAAAAACTTCCGCTGACTCCGCTTCCGCATCGAAGCACTCCCCATGTCCCTCCAAACATGCTTGAAACTCCTGCTCCAACGCAGAACCTTGTGAATCGGGTACGTGCTCATCATTGTCACCCTGTGAGACTTCACAGTCTGAAAGCTGCAAGTGAGGGAAGTTTCTCGGCGTGATCGTCGCTCGGGGTTCCCTTAGTAGCGAGGACGGGGACGAAGAGCGATCCTCGGTGGATTGTGTCGAGTTCAATTCACGTGAAATGGAAAACACCGGCGGACGGCCGCTCGAAAGAGCACTTGAGTCAGCGCAGGCATTGTCATTAGCTTCACTGACATCCATTCCCCCTTCCACTTCGTTATCACACGCACCGCTAGCGGGACCGACAGCACCTGGTCTTGGCGGCGGTGTGAGTGACTGAGTCTCAGGTATGAAGTCGGACTGCGAAAGTGAAGGTGATGTTAGCGCCGTGCATGCAAATGATGACCGGTGCTGGTGCCGTTGCTGCTTTAGTTGATTTTTCCTGGCGGATGCCGTGACGTTGGAGTCACATGGCGTTAGGACCATTGGTGTAGGGGGGAGGGAATCGAGTCGTAACGCGGGACGGCCTTGAGGCTGTGAAAGACTCGCTACGGAGCTTTCATCACAATAAATGGTATCACTGTCCATTGTCAATGCGCTGTTGCCACCGATGCCCCTTCCCTTCGTTTCTCCTCAGTACAACACTGTTGTTGATTTTTATTGTGTGAGCACAACCGCTCGCTCAAGCGAATGAATGATGACGATGACCGCAAAATGGAAGTGAGGCGGCAACGTATAATATATATATATATATATATATGTTATAAACAAGTGCCTCCTTCACTTGACGATGCACAAGTAGGAGTATAGAACCGAGGGATGTATGCGCGGGTGTGCCTTTTTTTTCTTTGTGTGTATTCGTGAGTGCACGTCTAACAAATGTAAGCGAAAATGAAACAAAGTTTCTAGTGCTCTACCTTTCTTTGTTTCGCTTCCTTCCTCTTTACTTATTGCTTTGTCCACCCGCACGTGTTTTCTAAGCCCTTCGGCACTCCTCTGTGTTTTCTCCGCAGCTCTGGCTGCGCTTCCGCACTAATATTATTCTCACCGGAGCCCTAAAAAAAAAACCCAAATATCTTAATTTGAACTACGTGTGCTCTATGCTCGAAAAAAAGAAGAGGAAATAACAATTATGTGTACCGTTATTCTTCACCCTTTATGTTTGTTTGTCCCTTCACTTTCCTCCTTCTCTCTCCTTCGTGTCTACTTCCTTCCTACTTTATTTATTTTGTTTGCTTGTCTGTCTTGCTTTTTTTTCTCTTCCTTTTCAATCTGTTCCTTCGCTGAGTTAATTCCCACTCCTTCGATCCCTAACCCAAATGTTGCTGTTTTTTTTTTCCTTGTTCTTGTTGCCTTGTCTTGCTTTTTGTTTCGTTTTCGGAGGGGGAGAGGGAAAAAAAAAATGATTCTTCCTTGTGCCTTCGGCGAAAGAAATCTATTGAAATGCAGAAGGTTAAAAGGCAAAATAAGACAAAATAAGAGAGTCGGATGTGTCAAACAAGAAAAGAGGAAAGGCCACAAAAAGAGTGACGTTCAGTTACTGAATTCATGCACAATAATAATAACAATAATAACAATGATAATGATAATGATGATAACGGTGATATAAAACATAATGAAAGGAAAGGGGAGAGAAAAGTGGGAAGAAGGCACATGAAGGAGAGTGCGACAAGAGGAAAAAAGAAAAAAAGAAAGTTTTCCCGAACCCCTGAGGCATCATCAACATCACACTCATTTTTTTCATATATGTTTTTATATGCACACGCGCATGTCGTAACGCTGAATAACAAACGTAAATATGCTTGTTTGTTCATATTTAGTTCATATAAGAAATGGAAGGGTGAAAAGAAGAAACAAAAAGAATGCTGAAGTTCAACACCGTTCCCACCAATACTTGCGCCACAGTAAAACGAAACAAAGTGATTAAAAATGGTGAACAAAAAAGAGTTCACATATCAAAGCAGACCGATGATGATGAAAACAACAGCAGCGAAAAAAAAAAGGTGCAGAGTTACGGACTGGTGTAGCAAACAAAAGAATCTGGAAAGAAAGAAACACCGTGAAATGCGAGTAAAAGTTGCGACAATATCGTAAGAGCATGCACATGCGCACTTTCATATCTGCATTTGAGCACACACACACACAACATCGTAGAAAGACAAAGAGACCCATAAAATACAACAGTACATAGGCATACGAGCATATACATGGATGTATATGTATACGTATACATGAATAAATATATGTATATACATAATATATATATCTACAGTCCTTTCTTTTATCTTTCTTTTTACTGGTTTACGGGCGCATTCCCATGCACCCAAACATCCCGTTTCATGATACCAATTCTCCCCTTTTTTTTTTCATTACTTTCAGATGCCCAGCATTGAACACACATACATACAAGTACATCATTCATATATACATATCTTCCTGTTTCTCTTGCTTCCTCACCAACGAATATATATATATATATATATGTATATAACGCAGTGACTCAATCTGCTACGTTCTTCATCATTTTTTTTTGTCTTTCCTCCCTTCTTTCTAACTACTCTACCAATCCATCTCCTTTCTACTCTCCTTCTTCATGTAAAATATAACGAAAAAAACAGAGGGAAACCAACACACAAAGTAACTAAACAAAAGCGGCATCGCTCCCATGTAGTTCTATTGGGCTTATGGACTCATTCGGAAACTGCTATTGGGACTTACAGATGGAGGATGACGGCCACCAAGATGACGCAACTCCAAAGGCACAAGTACCCAGTTAGAACATAACTCGGCACCTCTCCGCGCCAAAATGCATTGCTTCACGAAGAATGCCCTTCTCGGGAGACGCTTTGCGGAATGACGAAGGGTTCGTGCACGATTAGCTGAATAACGTAGAATTTGCTTCCTAATTAGTGCACCCGAGAGCCGTGGAGGGCTGAAATCCCCCGAACCGCAGCTTTGAACTTTCTGTACATACCTCTTCACAACGTTCCGGCAGAATGCGAGGTTGGAAGGGCGACGTCCCAAAGTGCTCTGACACAGCCGATTAACGTTGCGCAGTAGACTCCGCTGAACGCATTTCGCCGTTGACGAGAGCGGCCGCCACGACTGGGGTAGTCCCGATTCTTGCCATAAATTTTCATCGACGCCCACATCACCTAATGTGATGTTAATGCACGGCAAGGGCGAACACATTTTCAGGTTGCGGCCCACGGGGCGAAGAGCACTAGTACCTCTTCTGCGGGAAATGTCGTTTGAGTGGCCACCCTCAGCACCCATGTTTACGTATGGCCGAGGTCGAACGACTGGATTCGATTGGACAGACGACATTGTGCTGATAGGGTTGAAACACTTGAACATGTTCGGCTCAAGTACGGGACTTTCCGGAAGAACGGGCCCAGTGGCTGATTTGGGGCGGTGAGCCAGGAGCATTCTGGAGAGAGACCGATAGTAGGCCTCCTCAGCTGGTCTCAGGTACGTCCGTGCGGTGGGAAAGCCCTCCGTCCCTATGTCTAAAGTTACCCCGGGTTTTAACTTACGTTGGGGCAATTCGTGAGTACGAGCCAACTTACGCTGCAGCGGAAGTGGCTTATACGCACCGCGATGAGCAAATCCGGTGCCGGGGCCGCCTCCACCACTACCACCAGCACCGTAACCATAGCCAAAACTACCGTGGCCGGCGCGGGCATCACTGTGACCAGTGCCAGGACCATAACCAACACTACCGGGGCCAGTGCGGGCATCACGGCCAGCCCGGGAACCATAACCAAAACTGCCAGGAACAGTGCGGGCATCGCGGCCAGTGGCAGAACCA
>NW_027124888.1:1766-2394 GCF_001457755.1 Trypanosoma equiperdum | reverse complement strand
TATTTTAACACGTAAGTTACCTGAAAAAAATTGAGCTGTTTTTGTAATTTGACTGTCTGATTGTCTAGAAAATTTTTCTGGCAACTTAAATTTTTTTTTACTTCTTACCTGTTTTTTTGAGTTTTTTGTAGGTAGGTAGGTAGGAATGGAGGGGGGGTAGTTAGGTTAGTTAGGGGGGTTAGGTAGGGGGTCAGCTGGGGATAGGGTTAGGGTTAGGGTTAGGGTTAGGGTTTTAATTTTCCTTTTAAAATTTTTACTAGCAGTGATGCGTCGCGACTTATGCCTTTTTCTCAATGATACAGCGGTAATTTTTTTGTCGCGAGCTCTAACCCCTATCCACACCACCGACGTCCGTGCTTTATTTTTTACTTTTATTTTAAGCTGCAATTTACATTTTCGCTCTTGTTGCTTTTTCGAAGCTTAGCTCTTCATTTTATGCTGTGCGCGGCTTTAAAACATTTTTTTTAAAAAGGGCTGGATCGTGGAATATAGCGCTGCACGTGCCTTTTCTTTTTACACTGGCACGCGGAAGCTTCGCTGCACGAGACGATTTACTTTTCAAGAGGCGCTAACGATAAAATCTTAACCTTGGAAGTGTCAGAATATGATGTTCGGCAGATAAAGCCAG
>NW_027124888.1:1137-1756 GCF_001457755.1 Trypanosoma equiperdum | reverse complement strand
ATGCCCCGAAAAATCCGGCGGCAGCCCCCAAAGATATTAATAGAGGGCCCCTTGGTCACCAATTCCGAAAATACACTGCAAAAACAAAGGAGCAAGCTAACAGTAGATGAACAAAATAAATGCAAACTAAAAAACGCAACTGCAGAAGAATGACAATAAGCTGATTGCGACCATGACACAAAAACACAGGAATGCAAACCTAAAGCAGGAGCAGGAGAGGGAGCTGCATGGAGCAGCAGCTTCACCTGGGTGTGCAAGGCACCAATATCAACCTGATTGTGAAAGTGACAAAACAGGCGACAAGAAAATTGCGCATTGGGGAAGTTTAAAGAGGGTGAACCCGAACCCGAAAAAGAAACGTGCCGAAATGGTAGTTTTATCGTAAATAAGAGATTTGCTCTGAGTATGGCTGCTTTTATCGGTTAGGTAGCATGTTAAAAATTATTGCTCAATTTTATTAAATTAACGAAATTTTTAAATACTTTAACACATTTTCATGGAAATGCGAAATTTTGAAAACTCTAAAGTATAAATTTTTTTCTGAAAGTGACATATGTGTTTAAAGAAGTATGGCGATACGGTAAGAAAATTTAGTTATGTTTTAATTTTGTTAATTTAT
>NW_027124888.1:150-1127 GCF_001457755.1 Trypanosoma equiperdum | reverse complement strand
ATTTTATGGATACTAGTTAGGGCTATAATAATGATAGTAATAATAATAATAATAATGATTGTAATAATAATTCTTATTAAAATAGGAGAGTGTTGTGACTGTGTAAATACGAATATTATTAAGGCAAACGGAGGAATAAAAAGTAAATGATGATGGAATATGCTCAGTTTCAAACATAAACATTTAGATTGGTATCTTCATACACAAGAATATGATGGACGGTATAGTGAGGAAGAGACACTCTGCAGTGTATAGGCCAAATTGCCGCACCAAGCCATGTGCAGTGATAAAGTTCCACGAAGAACCATATATTTTTATGTTCTAGATTTATAAACAGAGCTGTATGCTTTGTTATGGAAATTCAAAACTTGTTAAAATTCAAATATAATTTTTAATGGAACCTTCTATTTTCCTAATGTTTTTTAAGTTTTCCCTTATTACTCTCTCAAAAAATTTAAGAAAAATTGGATATTAAAATTCGGTACCTTGAGAAATTTACTGTTACCGCTACTACTACATTTAGTGTATTTAAGCTCTGTAACTCCTCAAAAGAACACAACAGAAAATATAAAAAATATAACACATGATATGTATAAGAAAGGAGGAGTATCTGTTTCTGTAATTCAAACTCATTAACACAAGGATGGTGTAGGCTCATAGTAAGTACCAAACTAAGCAATGTTAAAATTATTACAATTGTGATGGGAGGTTTGTATAGCTATGTTAAAAGGCCTATATGGGTTATGGAATTTTTAGAAAGACATAATTCAATTGATGAGGATATTGTAATAACTGTTGACGGAGCTGATGGTATTGTTTGTGATCGTCATAAATATGAAAAGTCTGTACAATATTTTATACAAAATACTGCTGAAATAAAGATAAGTTTAGAGAAGAGGATATTCATAAAGAGGATATAGAAAAATGCTACTGTTTTTGATCTTTACTATAAAAAAGGGAAAGATAAGAAGCTACCC
>NW_027124888.1:0-101 GCF_001457755.1 Trypanosoma equiperdum | reverse complement strand
TGATTGGATTGGATTATGAGGAGATATTTTTTTAACTATTCCCAACAGCGGGGAGTTTGGAAAGGCTTTATTCATTTACTTTCCAGGTCACCCAATTTGGT
>NW_027124829.1:0-3521 GCF_001457755.1 Trypanosoma equiperdum | reverse complement strand
ATTATTATTATTATTATTATTATTATTATAACGCCAAATATTCCATAACTAATATCCAGAAAATAAGCTAAACTAAAAGTTTCATAAGAGCACTCGCTTTTCCTGCCTTATTACAATAAAACGTTACACCCATAGGCCACTGCTATACAATTTTTTTACAATTTTATATATTTCGAATTCTTAAAATTTTCAGCAAATACTGTTAAAATATATCAAATATTATTAGTTTTAGCAACATATATAAAAAAATAGTTTTATAAATTTCAGAAAGAATCCTTATAGTTCTCAAATGCTACCAAACTCATAAAAGAGCAACATCCATTAGAGCTAATTTCTTATTTACAGGAAAACTGTAATCCTTGCAAGTTTTGCTTTCCCACTTACAATCCGGGGATTTGCAATGTTCTCTTTCCTTATCCTTGGAACCTGAAGCAGTATTCGCTCCTGCAGTTTGAGTTTGTGGCAAAGAAACTCCGCTTTTTTCAGCTTTTGCTTCATTAAATTGGCATTTTTTGTCTTCCTCAGGTGCACTTTCATTATAGCTGCAGAAAGGTTTGTTGTTGCACTCTTTTGCATCCTTTATTTTACGGCAAATGTCTGCTGCTGAGTTTTGCTTGTCCTGGTTGCTGTCTGCCGTTAGTCGGGCTATCTCCGCTTGGTTTGTCGCGCGCGTTTTTTCGTTGTAATACTCTAAAATCTCTTCTAGTTCGGCCGTGCTGTCTATGGTGTTTAGTTCCTTGTCTTCTTTTTTTGGGTCGGCTGTGTTTAGTACCTTGGTGGCTGTTATTTTGTTAGTAATTTTGTTTGTGTCTGTTTTGGTGTGTCCTAGCAACGCTGTGATTATTTTGTCGGCTTGTTGTGTCGGCATTTTTGCCGAGTTGTCCGCTGTCATTAACTTGTGTGTCGCTGCCAGGGCGTCTTTGAGGTTTTGCTCTGTTGCCGCTAGCTGTATCCACCCCGCTTCGGTTGATGGGCAGTCTGCTAGGTTCATCGAATCGATTCCTTTTAGGGCATGGAAGGCTTTCTGTACTGGCGTTGCTGTTTGCTCGTTGTAGTTTGCTCCGAGCTTGGCTGTTGCGGCTACTGTGTGCGAATTTCCGGCGCTATTTGCAGTGAAGCTTATCAAGCCGCCTACCAGGCTATGTATACCGTCGGCCTGGAATAGCGCGCTGTTTGCGTTGGTGGCTTGTTTTGTTAGCACGCATCCCGACGTTCCCACTTTTTGCGAGTTGGTTACGACGCCCAGGCCGCCCCGGATTCCTTCTTCTGTTATATCTGTGCCGCTTAGCGGTGCTGTTACGTCGACTAATGGAACCTGTATAGCGCCGCAATTCTCTTGCTGCGGTGTGTTTGTGGGGTGGGCAGTGTTGGTGCCCGCAAGGCAAAAGCCGGTTTTGCTGGTCGTCGTTTGCGCTTTTCTTAGTAGGTCTATGAACTCGTGCACTCTCCCTTTCGCTTCCGCCGTGTAAGCTGCTGCTTTTACGGCTTTTTCTATTGTTGTTTTTAGCGTTCCTAGACACGATTGCCATTTGCTTTTTAGGACTGCCGCCGCTGCTAATATTGCGGACCGTTCGTCGGCATCTTTTGTTTTAGCCGCTAGCACCTTTAGCCGTAGCTTTGCTTTTGTTGCTGTTTCGACCCCTTGGCTGACTTGGGCCAGCACGTACTGAACTCTGCCGGGTGCCTTATCGAAAACGTCTGCTACTTTGCACATCGCCTTCCAGCCCACGTCGCTGAAGGCCTCATTGTCGGCTAGTGTCCGGCCGGTGAGAGTTGTCGCTAACAGCGCTAGCAAAACTTTTGTCGAATTCATCGACGTTTGCACTTGATTTGTAAATTTGAGTGTCTGAATGAGTGGTTTGTGATTTGGGTTGGTTGAGTACTGCATAAGTGGTCTTTGTGTGCTTTCTTGCTCTGTTCTGTTTTTGGTAAGTACTCTTTGTTTTGGTTTTGGTTGATTAGCGTGCGCTGTTGAAAAACAAAGGCCGGTGCCTTGAGCCGCTTTTGGTTCAGGCTGGCTGCGCCGGTTGTAGCTCCGGCTTCTTTTTGCTTTGAAGTTTGCTTGCGGCGGGCTGGTTGGTCGGCATGGGTTTTGTTGTTCTTGTCGCCGGCCGTCTGGGTCGCGGGCTGCAGTCGGCGGTCCGCTATGATCTTTTCTTGCTTTGCCGTTTCTGCTCGTTGTGTGCTTATCGGTTAAAGTACGGGTCGTTGATTCGGTCGTGTGCGTTGCCTTCTTAGCCGGCGGTTGGCTGTTTTCGTGTCTGTTTTTGTACTTAACAACCAGGTCGCTCTGCCTTTTCAGGCTGTTTTGGTTGTTGCTTGGGGTTTAGTCTCAAAATTTTTCTCCTTTTGTTGGGCTGGCGGCCCCGTGTTCTGTTCCTTCACGTGTCGGTGGTGTCGCTCCCTCTGAGTTAGCGTCGCATTGCGCTTCGTCCGTTCACGCTACCCGTTTCTGGTGGTTGCAAAACGGCGCGCGCTGGTGTTAGCCTGTTTTTCCGCTGCGATTTTGGTGGTCTTCTGTTGCTGCTGGTCCCATCTGCTTGTCGGCGTTCCGCGATGGTTTGACACGTCGTTTTCCGCTTACGCTCAGTCGCATCCCCCGGAACGCTAGAGCTGGTTCTCAGCTGAAAACTGAAGCAAAGGCTGTCTAAAAGCCGTGTTTGCAGCTTATGTCGCTTTCGAGGTTTTGACGCTGCTGTGCTGCGCTGCCGCATCTGTTCTTCAGCTGCCTTTTTTTCTTTTTGTAGGATTGTTCCTGCGCTAAGACGCTCTGGTTTGGTTGCCGTTTATCGTGTGAGGCGACCTTCTGAGGGCAGCTCCCGATTGTCGTTTTTGGTTGGCTCGTCTCCGCGTTGCTGATGTTCTGTACAAAAGGGGCATTTCTGATCGCGCTAGCTGTTTTGCCGTGGTCTCCTTGGTCTTTTCGATTAAAATTCCTCCCTTGCCTTTGGTTGCGCGTGTCGCTGTTAAAGCATTCAGCATGCTTTTTTTGCCCATGGATCCTGCTCCTTGATTTCGCACATCAAATGCTATGCCCGGTTCTGAACAAGAGTTATCCGCTGGCGCTGCTCAATTACTGCGCATTTAAATACGAAATGCTCTCTACAGCGTCGTTGCCGCAACTTTTGGTGGCTTGTCGTTGTCTGGTTTTGCTTCGTTGTCGCTAGTGCCGCACCTTCTTTTTGTTCTACATGCCTCCCGATTTCTACCGTCGCTGCACTTCCTTTAGAGCTTTTAGCTGGCCTGTTGCAGTTTCGTCGGTTCTTCTTCGGAAATTTGCCCATCTCAGGTTTGTGTATAATACCCCGAAATTTTGTGCTGTTTTGCTAAAGTGACGCCATTCTGTCGCCTTTGCTTTGGGGCCAGTTCGCTACATTTGATAATACTCTGCTCTGCTGCTTAGAGTCAACGTCGTAGTTGCCTGGTATTAATAGAATAAAGTTAGTCGTGCATGTCCCGTTTGCTGTAAACAGGAATATAATATTCGTATATACACTCTCACAACACTCTCCTATTATTAT
>NW_027124831.1:27283-27624 GCF_001457755.1 Trypanosoma equiperdum | reverse complement strand
TCGTAGTGGAGTTAAACACATTGTAGCTTAGATAACGAGGTTCTTACAAGAAGGGACAGCACAAGCAAAAGTCAGAAACACGAAGTCAGAGGAAATACACCTGACATACTGTGTTACACAAGGATCAGTGCTTAGTTCACTACCGTTTATTGTAGCAGTAGACTCGCTAAGAAAAAAGACTAAACCAGATCCAAGGCTTGGTGCATGGATTCTTTTCTGATATTTTTACCATACCGTGCCCACCCACTAACATCCTAGAGATACGGAAAACAGTACAAATGGGACTCGACTGTACAGAGAAGCTAATAGCAAAAAATGGAGTATACGCTATTTGGAACAAA
>NW_027124831.1:26788-27273 GCF_001457755.1 Trypanosoma equiperdum | reverse complement strand
TAAGCATGGTCATCTCATAAAAAAGGCGGAATATATGCAACTGATGAAGCTTATGGCAGTGGCCTCGACAGATTGTGAACGAGTAAGGAGATAATAAAAGCATGATATTTGTCTCTAGTTCAAGTGAGGGCTATATATGGTATAGTATCATGATGGTTTAATGCATCGCCGTCGGACAGGAAAATAAGCCGGAAAAACAGAATGCAAATGCTGCTCACATTGTGGCAGTTATATCAAAATCAGTAAACCGAATGGATGCTCTTCTATAGGTTAGTTTAAAGCTACTAAATAATGAAGTAGCATATCGTAGAGCCGTTGAATACTACATGAGGTTAAAAGTCAGGGATACAAAGAACGCTAAAGCGGCGGATAAAATGCTCCAACCAGAACATCAAATTCACATAAAAATGGTCAGGATAAGTCATATATGTGGCGAAACAGATAAACCAAGAAAACCACAAGATGCAACTGTATTGCAAATGGCA
>NW_027124831.1:25968-26691 GCF_001457755.1 Trypanosoma equiperdum | reverse complement strand
ACGCACTCAATGAAAAAAACAAGAAAGTACATCTGAGTGCTGGATAGTTGGCCTCCAGCTATAGGGCGGAAAATGTAGCAATAAAGACAGGTCTCAAACGGCTCTTACAGATAATTGAGGTCAATAAAAAAGCACAAAACAAAAGTAACTGTATTCACGGACTCACTGTCGCTCAGAATGACGCTTAAAACTGGACTTGCGGTAGTAAAAGAAGCAACACTGAGACGAATATGGAAACTAATCCTGCATATTGTGAAGCCAAGAGTAGCAGTGAATTTCCAGTTTGTATTCTCACACTGCGGGGTCCCAGGAAATGAACCAGCAGACAAGGCAGGAAAGAAGAGGCAATAAAATGCCACAGACATACCTAACATGGATCACAGACATAGTCACGGGTATAAAAAGGCAAATCCGTTTCGAAAGAGACTAGTAATTTGATGAGAGAGAGTTATCACAAACACATCGCAGTACTATATTCAACGATATTGAACCTAGTCAGAAAAAATCCAAAACAAACAGGATAGGAAAATCATTATCAGCGCAATTTATAACAGGCACCTCGAAAATTTTCGGATGGCTACATCGTGTACTCACAAAAGAAAACGGAGCAAAATGAGTGTCGGTGGTGTCGCTGTGATTATGCGGTATGGAAGAGAGATGTGAAGGTAAAAGCGATAGTCACACAAAATAATAATACGGAACAGCAGTCATCACAGGTAGCGG
>NW_027124831.1:20740-25958 GCF_001457755.1 Trypanosoma equiperdum | reverse complement strand
AGACAAAATGAGTCCATAATATGCCCGTTGTGTAACGTGGTATGTGCGCGTCGTCAGACTACAGTAGTGCACGTGATGAAGATACACGGTTTGGAAAGAGAAAGAGAACTGGAAATGACGAAGATTGCAAAATTGACAGTTCAGGCATATAAAGTTAAATACAGCTGCCATGTTTGTAAAAGCTACTTTGAGAGAAAAGGTATTCTAGTGGACCAAATGGTCACACGCACCCCTGAAATGAAATCGCGGATTTAAAATTGACACAAAAGGGGCAGAAAAGAAGAGGCAGACGAGAAAAGAAGAAAGCTAAAGTGTCGATTGTGCCATATGAAATATGTGTCGTATGGATGATTAAAAAGGCATATGCTAACAAAACATTCTGAATAGCAGCAAACAGAAGACGAAAAATAAGAATCAACCGGCAGAGCATAGCATAGAGGAAACGGATTATAAAAAGGACAAACTTGAGTATCAAAGGCGTAAAAGGGTGCTGGAAAGTAAAACTTAACTGACCAGACACAAATAAATTCCAAAGTCAGACAATACTACAGGAGACTTCAAAGAGAAAGAAAAGCCATTTAAAGAAAAATTCTCCATATGTGGAAAGAAGTACTATTACAGTTGACTGCTTTGTCATATTCGTAAAAAGCACCCTGGACACGATGAGTCTTTGAGGCAAAGGGTGTGAGTACAGAACACGAGAGTCATGAAGAAAACAAAAAGGGAAAGCAGTGAGGAAAGGAAGGCAGTAAAGGAGGCAGGGGAAACAATTGATGTGAAAAGACCGAGGGAAACGCCAATAATAGAAAGGCACGCAGAAGTAGAAGAAAGAAGAGATTTTGTGTGCGGAAGGTGCGATGGTGCATACAGGTCACAATACTCGCTGGTATAACACACATGAACACACCATAAAGGTGCCAAAACTGTTCAAAGAAAAACAAAAGATGAATCGGTATTAATAACCCCTATAATGTAGAAGCCACACCAATGCCCGTACTGCCAAACGAGGTGCACACAGAAACAGTACATCACAATGAATCATCGAGCGAGGCACGTTTAACCGAAGAAGGAAGACGCGCACAAATTGCTGAAGGACACACGTGAGGAGTCACCAACCCATCTGCTAGTGTGCCCGAAATTACTGCCACTAAGGAAAAAACACGGTATGGAAAGCCTGAAGGAAGAAATATGTAACACTGAGCAGCTTGCAGGATTCCTAATGAATATCTTTAAGATAGAGGTCCCCGATGAACTTACTCTATGTTCTCACGAAGAGAAACCCTCTCGAGCAGTGAAATGGGGAAGATCACCAAAAGAGCTGGATATTCCATCCCCGCTGCGCAGCCGTTGGAAACACAGACAGTTTCTCATATGGAGGGGAGAAAACACCCTCGCTAAAATGTTTCCCCAGTGCAGGAAAAGATGGTAACAGTTTCAATTGAGGAAACAAGGACTGAAACGGGCCTACAACCAAAATCCTTCAAAGCTATGCAGAGAATAGGAAGCAGAATAGGAGCTAGGAAAGAAGTATAGATTAAATGCATAACACAAAATAATAAATTTGCTCTGATGCCTGCTGCGCTTGTGAGTTTGCTGTTTTTAAAAAACTAGCACTTTAAATTTACAGATATTTGCTATTTTGAGAAAATTTTCTACATATGTTATAATTTCAGGAATTTGATATATATAATATATTTAAGAACCTTTTAATGAAATCTTTACAAATTGTTGAAAAACTAAAAAATATGAAAACTTTGTATGAAAGTGGTTTATGGATGCAACGTAGCATGGTGATAGGGTATGACAAATGAGTGATATTCTAATATTGTTTATTTGTGTTATTTTATGGACATTAGTTAGAGTTGTAAGAGTAATTATAATGATAGAAGAGTGTTGCGAGTGTGTATGTAGTGATACTATGAGCATGGTTGCGGTAAAGACCCAGTGGCTATGCAAAACAGAACTTATTGCAGTATTAAATGTGCAATGAGAGTAAATAATTTGGAGGGAGAGGGCACGAAGGATAACATTAAGGGAAATACAGAAAGTCAATAAAAGACAGAAATGATATGCGCATGTTAAACACTAACATGACTATAGTCACCATTAAGCACAAGAAATTATGGAGTCAAAAAAGGAGATATAGACTCTAGTGTACAACTAAAAAACGGTTGCTACAGTTAATTGAAACAAGAAGTCAAAGTGGAATGCAACTAACTTTTTTTTTGCTCATATACACTTAAGAGCTCTTTGAAACAATAATTATTTTCACTCAAACCACTATTACGGTGGAAAATGCAACACAAAGATTTAAGCTGATAAAAGTAGTAAATGTCCTCTAAATGTGAGTCTTTTAGTGGAAAATACCATTAAAAAAGTCACACAGGCAAGCAGGCAAACAGGTGACGAATGCACCAAATCTTGCACAAAATACCAAAATCAACACTACATTTAGACTAACATAAGACGTAAACCAGTGCCCAAACAACACCAAAAAGCACAAATAAAATCTGTTACTGCATCAAAATGTAGTGTAGAAGCAGTGAGTCTTGGTTGCTTTTACAACTAGATGTATTTACATTAATCATATAGAAGTAAGAATTTCATTTTTCATATCATGAAGCATGTAAAAGTTTAGAAAGTGGGGCTAAATAATGATTTTGAAGATCAGATATCTTATGGCGCTAATGCAGTTCTATTGGATTTATAAATACCAAGCAGTAAATAGTAGAGAAGAGAAATTTTTAAGCAGGATGTCATCACCACTACAGATTTATGTGTTGAGAAGTTAAAAGAAGGCAATAATAGCAAAGGGAAATGGGGTTGACAAAAGCAGCTAGGTTGAATTAGAAGACCATTTGACGTAAATGAAAAAGAAATACAAGATTTTTATCAAAAGGGACTCTGCTGTAGAGAAGCCATATGCTGGAAAAAATCTTAGCAAGACAAACAGCAGTATTTGAGTCTAAACTTAAAGGAAGATGAGCAGCTGCTATAACCCAGAACTTCTCCAGAAACTGGCAACGCTGAACGAATATGAGGGAGAACACAAGCATCTTAAAACAGTAGTAGAAAAGGACAGCTGCGCACTAGCAGAAGAACTTAAACTTAGAGCCATAGTGAAAAAACATCTTAAGTACCGACAACGATGAGCTTAGAAGGCAAACCATAGAATAAGCATGAGCCTGTCTGTCACAACGGTTCCAGCCTGCGTACAGACTCCAGAAAATTCCAAGGTAGTACGGCCACAGAGAAAATGGCTTTATATATCTCAGCAATCTTTTTATGTTCTGAGTAGCGTGAATACTATAGACAACAATGAGGATATTGTCAATATATATATATATATATATAGGTTTTCAGCGATATTAACTTACATTTTTAAAGAATTCACTAAGTTGACCACCGAGCGCATTATAATCACAACAGCAGCACGCGCCTTTTTTAGGTTTACCAGCAAAAAAACACTGCAGTATAAACGCTTCATAATCACAATAAACAGCCACACTAAATAGGGATTTGTAGCCGCTGAGGACACAGCAGCTCCAATGAAGCGGCAGCTCATCACGGCACTGGCAATAGTAGGCTTGGCACAATCTGGCACAGCACTAAGAAACTCACAGAAGCTAAAAGCGTAAAACAGGACATGCGACTGCGCAAAGCGCCTCCAACGCCGACTCGAAACCTATACAACTGCCTTCACTGCAGCCAAAGGCCAACACAACACCTCGATTCTTGATTACTTTGGGCTTGTAGCAGCAACTCAAACGGCGCCACTTGATTTCAAAAGAAAAGCGGCGCCGATACTGGCAGCGGGCGCCGAGCTAATCAGCAACTGCAGATGCAGCATTGAAGACGCAGAGCCGAAGATAGCAAAGGCAACGGCGGCAGTTTCAGCGGCGGTCGCCAAATACCAGGCTGCGGCGCAATTGCTTGGCGCGGCAACGAAGCTTGTAGTGGCTTCAGACGGCTCAGACCACATAAAAACTGCGGAACTAACAACCAAAAAGCTTGGGGGTATCACAGAAACAAAGTGCGACGACACAAAGGCGGACAAGGCCGGCCTCACAATGGACTTAGAAAAGGAAAAGCTCGAGGAAGCAACACCCAAAGTACTAACACATGCCAAACTGGAAGCAACATGCATAGCGACGACCGGAAACAGCTGCCACGACACCCAATTAGCGAACGCGGGGAGCCTAACAATAGACTTGTCGTACACAGGGACGAAACCACAAACGGCAAATTGGGATACCAACACCAAGGTAAAAACGGTTGTAGCGGCTCCGGAAGCCGACTTAATGGCAGACAACAACACCGCGGCCCACCAGGCTCTGGTGCAGCTGCGGGACCAAACATACACACGGACATGCCCCAAGAGCATAAGAAGCTTTTCAGACATTAGCGGCTTTAGGCTGGTAGTACTGAAGACATAGGCACGGAAATACGCAGCAAAAAAAAATAACAGAAACCGACGAAGAAACAATTAAAAGTGCAGCAGTGGCGGCCTACGGCGCTAAAGGGGAGCACTTTGAACGCAATGGCTGGAAGAATCTAACGAAACTGACAGCATCTCGAACAGACGGTAAAAATGAGAAGTACGAAAAAGTAGCGAACCTCGACTCCATAAGTTCAGTAGGCGACGCTTTAGCACGCATTCGTGCTAAAGAACTAGAAAAAAAAGCAGCAAAAGCAAAATGCCGCCCCAAAAGTTGATGAAAAAGACAAAGAATGCAGTGCAAAAAATGGAACTGATTGCACAGGAGAATGCGACCTGGATGGGGAAACGTGCAAACCGAAAACGAAAGAGGAGGAAGAAAACGAAGAGAAAGATGAAAAGATTTCTCAACCTGTGCAGAAAAACAGCAAGGAGAATACGGGAAGGACACTGGCTGCAAATGAAAGAATAATTCTTGCAAGAATTCTATTTTTCTTGTAAACAGGAAATTTTCTCTGACAGTTTCTGCTTTTGTATCCTCCGTAGCATACTAATTTTCTTGAAAATTTGCTGTTCAATATATTTTAATACTTGCTGATGCAAATGTGAAAATTATTGAAACTATCTATGTTTTGAAAATTCAAATACAGTAGCCTAGGGGTGCAAAGTAAGAGGAGGATAGAGTATGACAAATTCGTGCAATTCTATTTTTTTTAAATTTATGTATATTATTCAGAGTTTTAATTGTGATATAGGTATTAATGATAATGATTGGAGAGA
>NW_027124831.1:19157-20659 GCF_001457755.1 Trypanosoma equiperdum | reverse complement strand
AGCACAGTCTTTGTGAGCCATAAAATAGAAAGAGAAGTGCATGCAGCAGAACTTTTTAGGATGCATTTGGAGACTTTTAAATGCTTATTCTGCACCCTTTGCATGCAGGAAATACAAGTAGACAGGAAATTGTGTCCAAGACCAAGGCAATGCTTGAGGCACATTTTTCAACAAGTTTAACATCATCAATAGACCGCCAGTTAGTAAGCAAGCGATGAACAGCCAAGTTAGAGAACGCTGCACATACCTCAGGGTAGTTGTGCACAACCAACTTCTGACAGATAGCGGCAGAATTCTTCAACAAGAAGAAACCGCCGCTGGCATGCTGCTACGAAAAGAACCGATAAAAATGCCGCTGCAAAGTGGCTTTGGACATTCTGGCGATCTCGTGGCAACAAAATGTGGAGACAACTTAACTAGCGCAGCAAAATCTGATATTACTAACAACAATGGGCGCGAAACAGACGAAGCTGATTAAAGTGTAAAAAGTTTGACCGCTTTCATAGAAACGCTGTTGGCACAGCTCAAACTCAGATAAACGTAGCCCCTAACATAAATTCAAAGGTTTAAAAAAGCGATAAAAAATGCACCAAAAACAGTGCAAACAGCTGTACAACTAAAAAGTCCACTGTTTCTTATAGCGATGGCAACACTACAAGCGGTCAGTGGAAACGTAGACGAGAAGGTGGAAGCAATCACAACAATTTGCGATGAACGCGAATGTCTTAAAAAAATCCAGGAATCACTCGCTGCAAGGCCACTAGCAGCACGAACGCACCTGGCCCAATTGCAAAAGGAGGAAAGAATACTGATGCTCCAGTCGGCACCGGCCACAAGTCCAAAAGAAAAGGCTCTTTTAACCTCACTAGCGGCCATAGCAGGATCAAGAGCGGCTGTGTTATCAAACAAGATCAACACTGAACTTCGACCCCTAGAGCAAACTATCGAAAAAATTAACACGAGGATTGGAAATCTTGGAACCTTACTCAAGCTGTGGCCAGGAGACCAGTCAGCTTTCTCAGGCTCAGCGGCAGTCGGCCACGCCGGCGATAAGGTCTTTACCTCAGCAACAGGAGGATGCAAAGCAGATGCGGAGCCATCGCCGAGCAATCCAAGCACCGGCTGTCAAGTGACACAAGCTTCAGCCGACAAGCTAAAACAGGCGGCAGGTGACCTGCAAAAAATAACAAAGATAAAGGCACTAGCAACTTCAGACATCAAAATACCAACCCTCGAAGTTGAGGTAGAATACAAAGGCACGCCAGTTGGCACCGACAACCAAGGAAACGGCAATACACACTGTGGCGACCACGCAACGCCAAGAGGCGGCTCGCTAACAAAAGGCGTAGCCTTTGTCAGGCTCAAACCAAAGACCGCGGCGCCGAAACCCACGGAAACGAAGCTAGCGAGCGCCAAGACACCAACCGCCGGCGGTGAGCCAGCAGATCCCTACATCGAAACAGCTACGGCAATTGCGCAAGCAGCGATAAGAGAAAACAGAA
>NW_027124831.1:13133-19147 GCF_001457755.1 Trypanosoma equiperdum | reverse complement strand
ACGCTCGAAGACGCTTCGGTCGACTCGCTGGCGGCGACAGCAACTGTACAAAAAATATTACTGCTAGGCGTCGGTGTACCGTATAGTCCCACTGAGGACCCAGCCTCCCTAGAAAGCAAAGCAGCAGCACTTCTAGGTGGCGAAGGAAAGCAAATCAAGGATAAGTGTTTCAAAACCGTAACGGACAAGAATATTAAACTTCAAATAGGAGGGAAAAACATCGAAACATCTCTGGAGGAAGCAGCAACAAGCAATAAATATGAACTTATAATAGCATATCGGACAGGAAAAAGCGTAGACTCCAAAGAAATAGCAGACTGCACACAGGCAGCTACAACAAAAGACGAAAGAAAAAAAAGAAATGCAAGGGAGAAAGCGACAAAGATAAATGCAATGGTAAAGATATATGTTAATTCAAAGATGGTGAGTGCGAGGTCAAAGAGGAAGTAAAAGCGGAAAATGATAGTAAGACTACAAACATCACAGGAAACAATTCGTTTACAATTAAAGCCCCTCTTTTGACTGCATTTTTGATTCTATAATTAAAGTATACTAAAGATTTTTGCTCGATTTTATGAAGTTAATAAAATTTTCTTTATAATATAAGAATGTCTTCTATTTTAACACTTTAACGTAAATTTTAAAATTTAGAAAAATTCGTGTAACATTGGCCTATAAGTGTAAAGTAGCAAAGTGATAGAGCATGAGAAAATAGTGCTATTCTAATTGGGTTTTTTGTAGTTTATTTTATTTTTTTACGATATTACTTAGAATTATAATAGAAACTATAATAATATTAACATGAGTAACCGATGTGAGTCTGTATAATAATAATAATACAATATAAGCGGTGAAGAACACTAAGTCAACAAAAAAATAAGAGCATTTAAAATGATGGTAACGGTGAACCACAAGTAAATGAGTAAGTGAGAGAGGAAGGGGGAAAAAGAGTAATTTATGTTGAATATATGCGGCTTTAAACACCGATATGGCAATTGGATCTCATCGTAAACGAAGATATCATGGAGGTGATAATGAGTTGTAGTCAAAGATTAGTGTGCTTAACTAGGTGAAATTGAAGCTATCTTCTTAAACTAAAAGAATGTAAATGCTTTCTTAAACGGAAGACACCAACACTAAGCACAGACCCTTCAACAGCTGTATCACAACAATGTCAAGGGATTGCTTATGTAAACACATTAGTAGCCCAACTGTATTTTTCTTTACGATTTTATAAGTTTTTTTTATAACCCTATCAAATTTAAAGATGAATTAGGGAACTAAGTTTAGTATTTTTGTACTTTTGCTTCATTTAGTTTGTTTACGCTCAATTTCTCTTCAAGAGAACAAAATAGCAAATGCAACAGAGGACAATAATAAGAAACAAAGAGTGTTTGAGGCTGTAGTTCAAACTCATGCAACACAAGGATGGTGTAGACTCATATTAAGTGTCAAACTAAGCTATGTAGAAATTATTACAATTGGGATGGGAGGTTTGTATAGCGATGTTAAGATGTCTAGATGGGTTATGGAGTTTTGGAAAGACATAATGCAGGTGATGAGGATATTGTAGTAACTAGACGGATCTGATGTCATTGTTAGTGATTGAGAAAAGTATGAGAGTGCAGTGGAATATTTTATAAAGAATACCGCTGAAACTGAAGATAAGTTTGGTTAAGAGAATATTCACAAAGATAAGTTGGAGAGATGTTACTGGTTTTTCAAGAATGCACACAGAAAAGAAGAGGATAATAAGTTACCGCATTTACTGAAATCACCTCCTAGTGAAATGTCTTATCCTGGTGGTTGCGGTTTGATAGCCAGAGTTTGGGCATTTAGAAGATTTGAATATGCATTTGGAGAGTTACTAAAGGGAAGTGAGGAGTGGTGGTCAGAGCAAAGTATTTATACGCCATTGCTAATATGGAGTGCCATTCAGGAGGAAGCTGTTGGACAGAGATTTGTTTTGAAGAGAGGAATGATTGGATTGGATTATGAGGAGATATTTTTTACTATTCCCAGTAGTGGTGTGATTGGAGAAGCCCCATTCATTTATTTTCCAGGTCAGCCTATTGCATGGGAGGAGAAAGCAAGACTGATTGTGAAAAGTCTTACTTGGTATGGAGAGTGTGAGAGAAGGAAATTTAATACGAATGATTTGGGGGAAATTCAAAGTTATGGGATATATGGTGGGAAATGGTATATTGAATATGAAATATTTGTGGAGACGCAGTTGTAGAAAAAGATTTTGTCAAGGCTAAGAAGTTGTGAATTAAATCTGACACAACCGAATTCTCTCACACTGCAGCACATGACTAAATCAAAAACTTCCTTTAAACAAGCTCTGATCGCAACTGAGAAGTTTCGTAAACTCGACAAACCTTCAGGCGCCAACGCTAAATTACACAACGGCCCTAAATGTTTTTTCACAGAGATAAAGATGGTGATGCGTGTAACTCCATACTTTCTGCCGCTAATGGCGTTGCTGATAACTCCCCTGTGTGAAGCAGCGACCAAAGGCGCCCAGGCCCCATTTCATTCCCTTTGCTTGGCATGCGACGTAACTCAAAACATGAAATTACCTGCTCGCTCACCAATGCCGGCGCCACCAAGCTATGACAGACTACTAAAGCTGAAAATGTCGGTAGCACCAGCGGATTGGAGGAAAATGTTTGAAAAAGACGAGGCAAAACAGTGGTGGGACAAGTATAGGGAGGCCAATAGCGACTCAACCAAAGGACTGGACTGGTCAAAACACTGGTCGCGGTGGCTAACAGCTGCGGAGGCGGTTAACAACCAGAAAAGCGACTTGAACGCCAAAGACAAGCCCAAGCACAACAACAGTCTAAAAGACTACCAAATAAGCACCATAAACATGTCAGCCCAGGAAGCACAGAACTTGCTCGAACAACTAAACACGGAGCCCCAAGACAGCAGCGGTAAATCCCTCGCAAACGCAGTAAACGACGAACTAGGCAAAGCTTTCTGCTCAGACACATTGACCGGCGCAGCACAATCCCCAGTGTGTAGCGACATCAGCAACTGGAAATCGAAAGTAGCCCAATGCACAACAGCAAACGCCGGAAAATCAATAGCGTTAGACATGTTTTGTCTGTGCGCAGTAACCAATGACCAGGACAGCTGTGCTGGAGGAACCAACATAGCAGGGACCGTCTTAGATACAGACAACCCCCACGCAAATGCGCTGCAGACACTCATAGGCAAATGTCCCAAATCAGGACTAGAAAGCGGCCTGGACGAAGGCATAACGCTCGCACTAGCAGCGTTTCTAGGCAAGCTGGGACAACTAGAAGACAACCAGAACAAGATCGGGATAGGACGAACAGTGGACGGCAACGTCTGCACGGGGACATCACGTGCCTGCTTTAAATACACGGACCAGATCAAAGATGGCACAAAAGGCGTGAAGCAAATAGCCTGGATCGGACATCTACTAACAGCGAAGAAACTATTTTCCGAATACAAGCAACAAGCGGCACACAAGCATCTTTTTATAAAGGATATAGACAACCTATCCAAACAAGCCGAACACGAGTACGACTGCAAGCAAGCACTGGAACCGACAAGCGGCCCACCAAGAGCAGGAACTCTAGGGAAAGGTGAGCAACTTAGCACTGAACAAGAATGCGATAAACACCATGCTAGACCAGATAACTGCACCAAGGCTGAATGCACTTATAATGCAAAAAATTAAAAATACAAACCCAAAGCAAGATCAGCCCCAACAGAAGCAAGAACAAGAGCAGATTCATCTGGGTGTGCAAGGCACAAAAATCAACATGATTCTGATAATGACAAAACAGGCGATAAGCAAAAATGTGCATGGAGGAAGGGAAAAGATGGTGAAGATGATAAAGAGACAAAAAAGTGCCGCTCTTACAGCTTCCTCCCAAACAAACAATCCGCCATCACTTCATTTCACCTATATTTTCTACTAAACACAACCAACAGCAAAGGTCAGGCCTTTGTACGGTGTTTGAGATGCAGTTGTGGAACTTCTTCAAACAAACGGCGGTAGCCACAGTAATAATAGCTCTTTTGTCTTTTAGGCGCTCCGAAGCGGCAGCCGGAGACGAGGAAGAAAACGCCCAAGAATTCGCTGAGCTTTGTAGGCTGACGAAGCTAATACAGAAGGGCTTAGATGAGACGCCGTTACCAGCCGTAGACGCCGATAATAAGCTCGAAAACGACGCAGACAAACTCCAAATACTTTCCGGCAGCAACCTCACGGACATAAACCAAAAAAAGGAAGCCGGAAAGTATGGCCTAAAGGCAGACGACCAACCGCTGCCGCAAACAACACAGGGAATAACAGCAGCGAAAGCAGTAAATATAACAACTGAACAGTTGAAACAAACAAAGAAAGCCACAAACGACCTCAAGGTAGCACTGACAGCTGCTGTAAAGCAGGCAAATGCCAAGCTGCGGAAAGCCCTTTACGGCGGCGAAACAATAACCGGCGGTTTCCAGGACGGCAGCTCTATATTCAAGTCCACTAACAAAGAGAAAGTGTTCGGGCAAAGCCCCGACCACACAAAGAACTGCGGCGGTGAAGACATAAAATCGGACACATCGGCGACCAACACGGGAACCACAATTGCCAACGACATTTTTTGTCTTTGCATCCACGGCGAAGCCACCCCCAAAAAGCTGTGCACAGACGAAGGAACGACGATCACAAAAGGCACGGACATCGGCGGTACGCCAGCGAGTAGCATCGCCACTGAATGGGATAAACTCATGAAAGCATGCCCGGACCCACAAAACCACCCGACAAGCCCCGATATAAGGGCGGCCATAAGCAACGTAATAAGCCTGATCGGCGGCAACACAAATAATCCGACACCAAACAAAGCACAAGGAAGGCGCTACGTCTTAGGCTATATCGACAGCACAACCACAGGCTGCATAGGAGCAGCTAAGCAGACATGCGTCAGCTACCACGTGCACCTAAAAAACAACAAAAAAACTGAAATACCATGGGTAAAAACAGCCACTGAAGCCCTTTCCAAGCTAGATAAAGTTCAAGCCCCGATACCGGACGAAATAATGATGCCGCAACTCACCGCCTTGAATGCCAGTGCGTGGCAGGAATATGCCCTCGGCTTTACCACAAGCCAAGCAGCGGGTGCCCATGCACCTGGAACAGGCACCTCCAGCGACAGCGCGAAACAAACCGATATAGCAGAAAAATCATGCAACGAAGCTAAAACTCAAGCCGCTTGCAAAAACAAAACTGGTTGCACTTATGTCGAGGGAAATAAGGAAGGAAAAAAGTGCACCTTGAGTGAGGAAGGTAAAAAGGAAGTAGAAAAACCAGCAGCAAACCAAGAAGGGGGAGCCAAACCCGGAGTAAATTGCTCTAGCCATACAACTAAGGAGACATGCGAAGCCGAAAATGTGGGGCTGGCAGGAGGGACAAAAGCTAAATGCGGTTGGATTGAAGAAAAATGCAAAGATTCCTCTATTCTAGTAAACAAATAATTCGCCCTCATGGTTTCTGCAACATTTGTGGCGTTGCTTTTTAAAAATTCCCCCTCAATTTTTTCTTAAAAGAAATTTTTGCTATTTGAAAACTTCTCATATATTTTAACACGTAATTTACCCAAAAATTTGAACTGTTTTTTGTAAGTTGACTGTCTTATTGTCTAGAAATTTTTTCTGGAAACTAAAAAATTTTTTCTTTTCCTGTTGAAATTTTTTTAATTTTTAGACTTTTCAGGGTTAGGACTTCAAATTTTTTTTCGGAATTTTTTTAATTTTTAATTTCAGCCCCGTTTTCGAGTATTTTTAAACATTTTTAAAAAAATATCCGACTTTTTGAATTTTAATCTTTTTGTATTTTGATTTTTTTATAATTAATTTTTTTATAATTAATTTTTTTCTAATTTTTTTTGCTTTTTAGTTTTCGAGACTTTTTGTTTTTTTGTCACGACTTTTTTATGGCAGCAGCTGATTTCGTTTTTTTTCTTGGCGCTCGCCTTTTTTAAACC
>NW_027124831.1:7363-13123 GCF_001457755.1 Trypanosoma equiperdum | reverse complement strand
GTTAGGGTTAGGGTGTTGAGGGTTTCGGGTTAGGGTGAGGGTTATGGTTATGGTTAGGGTTAGGGATATTTCTCCTCTTACTAATATGTTGTTTTCTCTACTAGCAGTGAATTTTCGCAACTTTTGATCTTTTATTTTTCAATTGTGCTACGGCTCTTTCTTGATGGAGAGCCTAACCCTTATTCCTCCAGCAGCCAATTCGCCTTTTTTGTGTGTCGAACTTAAGGTTCCTTCACTTCTTTCCCACATTGAGCTGCTTTCCCCCCTTTACTTTTTTACTTTTTTCCTGCGTGGTTTAATTTTTTTTTACATTCTTTACATTTTAAAATTTTTTCTTGATTTTTCTATTTTTTTATCTCTTTTTTTCGGTTTTTTGTTTTTGTGAAATTTTTTTAATTTTTTTAAATTCTAGCGCGTGGTAGTTTCGCTGCGCGATACGATTTGCTTTCAAAGCACAAATAATCTGAAGGAAGAGTTATTCTAAAGTAGGAGATTATCACGATCAGCAGTTAAGGAACAACTGCGCCATCTGTTACTGGAACGTGACGTCTGAAGCCGCTCAACTTCCAGGTGCGCGTTTTCAATCCTAAAGAAAACGATGGTAAAAAGTGGACATTGAGTGAGGATTGAAAAAACGCAACAGCAAAAGAAACAGTAAAAGAAGGAGGGAAAAATTAGAAGAAATATAAGTGTACCAGACATGGCACTAATCAACAAGCTTGTGATGACGAAAAAAAAGGATTGGCACCTTCTTCCCCCAGTATTTGAGGCTTGAAAGGAGAAAATAGTGATGGATCTAATAAGTCCAGTTATAAATGCCGTTATAACAGTTTCTTCATCAACAAAAAATTAGCCCCGATAGATTCTGCATTTTTGAGTGTGATATTTTTTTAAATCTCCACTTTAAATTCAATTAAATTTATGAAATTTGCAATTTTGAAAATTTTTCGAAAATTTAATATATTTTAACACTTTTGTAAAAATTTTGCGAAATGTGAAATTTTTAAATGTATGAAAATAGCCTATATGTAAACAATTATAAAGAGTTATGGTATGAAAAATCAGTGACATTATGAAAAAGATTGAGTTTCGTTTATTATGGTTGTTAAATACATGAAAGTTAGGCCTATAATGATAATAATAATGGTAATAATGATACGAGAGTCTTTTTAGTGTTTGTATACTAATATTATTTATGTGTGAATTTGAAGACTAAATTTATGGTCATAATGAAAGCAGTTGAACAAGTGGTGAGTGTGGTATGAGAATGATGATTGGGTGGGATAGGGAGTGCGAAAGACCACAAGCAATATTATGAGAGGAAATGCAATAAGAAAGATAGAATAAGAGATGAAATATGTGTGGCTTCAAACACAAAAAGGACGATGTGAATCATCGTAGACCAAAAGGTGATAGAGAATAGGATAAAGAAGTGTCTTAATCCATTGTAGAGGGACAGTGAAGTTGCCACATTTTTGTCTTTGGTAGGTGCAACAGACGAAAAATACAGAATGAAATAACTGGATGGCTTTCATAAAAGAATAGGTAAAAATAATACAGAAGAAAGTGATAGATAAGAAATGATCATTTATTCCCGTAGTTTACTCAAAAAATTGATAGATAAAACAGAATAAATGGTATACACTGCGGTATTAAGTATGATGGCGAAAACTAATATCCAGTTGTGAAAAACATAACATAAAGAATGGATTAATGACGTTTGACGTAAGTTCGAGGTCTTCCTATCATTTATACTAATAATGACTGACATTTGTCGAAAATAGTATAATATCATCGTTAGAAATTTTTTCAAACAAATACTTTTCATGGAATGTTTTGGACAGAGGAAGAACAACAAAAAAGAGGAAACTACTAAAAGTGAATAATTTATGATCTGTTTGATGGACTTTATAGGTTATATAAAGTTTGTAGTGATACTCTTCCAACTACATATCGGTATACTGGCCAGAAACTAAGACCTTTCAAGGAGCGTATAATTAACATAATGGTGGTCGCATACCTTCAACTGTAGAAGCTAGTAAACAAAACAAAATTTGCAGAGAAAGCGCTTCCAATGTCACAATTTCCCAGTCTTAATGAACTATCCCAACAAAAAAGAGGGAACATAATCGGATTCTCTAGCAAAAAATCAATCATTAACGGAGGAAGCACCAACCATACATAGTTTTTTTCGAGTTAAAACTGAAATCTATAAATTAGAAAATGACAAAACATAGCAAGAAGAGCAGCTTTTATATAATTTAAATACGTTTAAATACGGTCTGCAATTAATAGTATGTTTTTTTCGATTCAGTTTCGTGTCCTTTTTCTGGAAATGCAAACAACAGACTTTGATTAAAAATCCCTTTTTGTGTCCCTACAAATTTGAAAAAAACCAACGAAACTATCAAGGACAAATGTCTACGGCACTGTTTATCTTTGACAGCAACATAACTCTCATCAATAACTAATCTAATCACGTATATGGTAACATTGCATCCACAGTTAAAAACTCAAGTCTTTGAGCAAACAATAAGTTATAGAGCCTGGGATGTTCAAAACACAACATGGCTTAAACATTAAAATAATCCTGTTCCGTCACTCATAAGAACTACACAAGACAAACAAGATTCCTTTCCAAACCTTCAAAAAGAATCTTCTTTCAGAAACAGCATAAGCTGAGGCGAGATGCTAGGTATACCAACTGCTCTCTTGTTTTTAGCGGCAGTGGCATCCGAGCGAGGTGATGCAACCGCCAACGGCAACATTCGAGAATTCGAGGCGCTTTGTGATATCTACCTCTTGTACAAAGTGAAAGACAAGCTGACCAGCAGCGCACCGGAACCGTCAACGACAGATACGATCGAAAAGCTCACAAACTATAATATTTCAACGGCAACCGACACTTACTACGACAAAAAAGACGGGATTCTCTTAACGGCAGACAAAAAAACCGACACTGCCGCCATGGAAGCGTCGAACCGAAAGAAAAAAGATCTAGAACAAATAAAGAAGGACAACGTACCAGTGTACGCCCGTCTTCCCGCGTCTCAAATGCGGCAATAAGCAAACGACATTATCAAAAAACTTCTCGACCAGGCACAAGAGCTGAAACAGCACGAACTAGACGCGATCGCGGCCATAGACGCCGACAACGCGGCCATTTCCTATAAAATCCAGTCTGCTTTATTCTCGGAGGCACAAGAGGAGCTAAACAAAGCGAACGCAGCAGGAGCCTGGGGCGCAGTCTGTACTCGTGCAAGCAACACGAAAGCAAATATCCTGACGTCCGTAGCAGTGACTGCAATATGTCTATGCCAATCCACGGACGGGGCCAAGGCAAACTGCGGGCATACGCTCACCACCCAATGGTCGCCCGGCGGTAACAACGGCGGCGAGGTGGTCGCCACATCATGGACGGCAATAAAGGCGGAATGCGAAAAACGCAAGCCACCAACCCATCTAACTTCAAACACGATTCGAGCAACGATAGCCCAATTCAAAAGCAGGTTGGGACTGAGTTTGAACCACAAAACTACGACCAAACCGTTAATACTAGGCGAGACGGACGCCAGCAACTGCGATGGCACGACAACCAAGCAATGCGTCGACTACAGCACGGCCCTAGCAAGCAATGGCAGAGGCATAGCGTGGCTTGCAAACCTGGAGCAAGCGGCAGACCTTGTAGACAACGCAACCGGCACAGCGGCACACCTCAAGTTACTAGCGGCCCAACAGAAGCAGCTTGTCAGCCAAGCAGTACAGGCATATACCTTTGCCCGATATGCTGCTACACTTCCCGCGGCAACAATGCACCAGGCACCACTGCAAGACATCGAGGCCAAACAAGAAGTAGCCGAAAAAGAATGCAATAAGATAGATAAAGACACAGATTGTGCAGCAAACCCAAAATGCGCATGGAACGACAAAGCAGAAGATCCCAAGAAAAGGTGCACATTGAGTGAGGCAACCAAACAAGCAGCAGAAAAAGCAACTCAAGAAACAGGAGGGAAAGATTGGAAAACTAACACAAACACCACAACACAACCGGAATGTGAGGCAGTTAACAAGGATGGTAAAAAACGTTGCGGAGAGGAAAAGAGAGGCGATAGAAAAAGCGACAAGGACACGGTGAAATGTCGTCATTCTCTTTTTTCTCGTAAATTGAAATTGGCTCTTATGGTTGCTGCTTTTTAGAGTTTGTTGTTTTAAAATATTAGCCACTTTTTGAATTTTTGCTAATTTTTTTGAAGTTGTACCATCTCGGGAGAGTTTTCCAAAACTGCTAAAATTTGATGTATTTTAACACTCTTCATGCAAATTTGTAAATTTTAAGAATTTTCGAAAAAACTCAAATAAATGATATTTTATATAAAAGTGACCTCTAAGAAAAAATTAGTATTGTAATAAGCTACGAAAAATAAGGGCTGTTTTAAAATTGCTTCTTGTTTATTCTGTTTATTTTCGAATATTAGTTAGCATTGTAATAGTACTGATAATAATAATAATAATAATAATAGGAGAGCGTTGTGACTGTGTATATACAAATATTATAATAAAATGTTTTGTTATGATTAAATAAGCGGCAAATATAGAGGTAGTTACAAAAATAGTAAGTATAAAATGGGATAAGTGAGGCAATGAATAATAAAAGGAGAAAGAATGTGCACAGTCTCATACGCAATATTGAAATAAGATTTATCATACGCGAGGAAATGGTTGAGAGGACAATGAGGAAAAGAAAGAGTGCAGTATGCGGATCAAATGTATTCGTTGCATTATTAGCAGAATAAGAAAGAGAAGGCAAAAAACCGAAAGCAATATAAATTGAGGCTGGTGGATGTAGAAGAGAGAATTACAAAAGAAGTTATACAGGCGGAGCAAGTAATGACATTAATTTGACACAGAAGTGAATAGATTATATTGCAGAAATGATGGAGGCTATTGTAGTTTTTAATGGAATGGAATATTGTAATGTGCAGATGTAAAAGAAAAACATTGGAAGAAAAAATTGAATAAGTATGAGTTGGTGTTTAAGTCTTTTTTTAATAATATATAGCAAAGATGGACAATATTTGTGTATAAAAATATAATATTTTCTGGGGAAATTTTTAAAAATAGGACTACCAATGGATTACAGTGGATACCAAAGAAAGAATAAAAACTGGAAACTGCTTAAACTAGCGTAGGTGTAAAGTATTAGAGTATTTTTATGTAGAAAACATTTATAGTGATATGCCAGAAATTCCATGCTATAAAACCTGTAAATATTGACTGTATTCATTTATCAAGTGACCCATATTAGGATAAATGCTTTCCTCCTTTAATGAAAAGAACAACGAAGACGAAACAGATAGAGAAATCATGCACGTGGTCAAAGATGCGGATTCGTAAACACAAACAATCGAATTGGAGTCAGGATAAGGATGGATGCCAACTAAAACCTTGGTTACAAAACACAGATGCATTATATTTTTATTGAATAGGGTGCAGCAACGAAAAATTACCGGTAAAAAGATTAGGTTATCAACCATAATATTTGAATTTTTTAGTGTATAAATATAGCGCTGTTTTAAAAGTTTAATACGGTGTATAAACAGAAGCACGTTGAGTCAGAAATTGAGAGATCTACATATAGATTGATTTTTTAAGTGAAAATGTGTCAAAAAACAATTTTTCTTAAAAATTGGTCATAGTGGCAATTGGATTCTGCACTGAAACTAACATTTTTACAAGTTGAACATATGAAAAACACAAGCA
>NW_027124831.1:6732-7353 GCF_001457755.1 Trypanosoma equiperdum | reverse complement strand
TATGAACATGTTCCGAAAGGAATGTGGAAGCGTATAATGTTTAAATACTCATTTGATCTTTCCTCTTATTTATGAGATTTATATGTGCGCTTCATGGAATATGTCGCAAGCACGACTCGCAAACGCACGTTAGGGGAACTGAAGCATCCAGATAAAATCTTTTATTTTACTAAATAAAAAGGTAGAGCAGCCGAAGAAATAGCAAGCAAGGTAAAGCCAGCAATATGTTCAGCTTTCTAGGATGGACGGCGATAACACTAGCAGCGGCATTAGCATTGCACATGGTCGACGGCGCGCAACACCTGGGGTTCAAATCCACAGTTTGGCAACCAATATGCGGATTAAGCGAAGAAATGGGTAAAATAGCCGGTTTCAACGTAAAAACTGCAAATGCTATATTGGCGCATTTAGAAACAATGAGAAAGGCGGCACTTAGGGCTGCTATTTTCGTAGAAACAAATGTCGGAACCGAGAAAGATCAAAAAGAAATAGTGGTCCAGCAACACTACACGCGGCGAGCGGCACGAGCCCTATCCAAGTACAAATCAATAAGGCTGTCTTCTCATCTAAAAGCGGCATCAAGCGCTGCCTACGTAAAAGGCAGAGTAGAAGAATACTTAA
>NW_027124831.1:5320-6722 GCF_001457755.1 Trypanosoma equiperdum | reverse complement strand
CAACAGGTGTCGAGCTCTGTCAACAACGGCTGCCTGTTGTCGGCGGCCACAGAAAGCCAAGGACAAAATTAGCAAACAAAGCGATAGGGTCGACGCCCTGCGCACTGACGCCACCAGAAGTAACGGCAAACACCCGCACCAAAACAAAGTTAACCGAAACAGGAAATGAAAACATGGTGCACGGACCGGGCAGCCACGCAACCAACACGCACCAAGGCTCCACGGGCGACAGTTTCAAATGCCGACTGCTTGGCTCCGGCACGACCAGCGATCTTTCTTCAGCCGCACAAGGCATAGACGTTTTCGCCATGGAAGGCCACATCAAGATGCCAGCAACAGACGAAGAAGTAACGCTGGAACCGGCAGAAAACCTGAAACAGGGGAAAGGGGCAGGGACATAGTCTTGGAAATCAGCCTACAAAGACGTTAACGGCGCCCTGCTAGAAACAGACACGGACACACAAAACGAAAGTGCCGCGCTAGATGCCCGATCTGATATAAAAGAAGCAATAAAAAAGTTGCTTTTTCCCAAGGGCGACAGCGACAACAGTCACATTGAAGAGAAGATAAACAAAATATTCGGCAGAAAGGAAAAGGACAAACTGAATCAGGTTGAAACCGCGATAGACGACACCACAATCCCGGCTGTTGTGGCACAATCAGACAATGAACAGCGATTAGGAAGCATAAACATTGAAGACAAACTCGCAGAAATCCTTAGTTATTATCAACTACGGAATAGCAAAACGCTAGTGGACCTGAAGAACAAACCATCCAACACCGCCAAAATTACGGAGCCAAAATCAGCAGAAGAAAAGGAGAAAGTATGCAATTCCAAAGGCAAGGACAACGAAGAAGAGTGTAAAAAACTAGCGAAATATGGGTGTGTTTTTAACCCCAAAGGCGACGAGGGCAAAAAATGCACATTAAGTGAGGAAGCAAAACAAAAAGCAGCAGAGAAAGCAAACAAAGAAGCAGGAGAGGCAACTTCAAAGGCTTCCGATAAGAAAAAGCAAGAGGAACGCAAATGTGGCTGAAAATCGAAAAAAGAATATAAAGATTCAAGTATTCTTTTAAATAAGGAGTTGATTCTTATGGCTAATGCTTTTGTGGCTTTGTTCGCATTCTAAAACTTCAAGAACTTTTGATCCATTTTATGAAATTTGTCAAATTTACTATATTGGAAATATTTTATATATTTTGTTAAATTCTGATACATTTTAACACTTTTTTGATACCTCTGCAAGTTGTTGGGACTTTTAAAAAATGAAATTTCGGTGTGAAAGTGGGCTGTTAGTGTAAATTATTAGAGTGATTAGGTTTTAATTTTGTTTTCTTCGTTCATATTGTTTATTTTATAGATATTAGTTAATGTGATGACAGCACTAATACTAATGATAGA
>NW_027124831.1:3205-5310 GCF_001457755.1 Trypanosoma equiperdum | reverse complement strand
ATAATAAGAGTAGTAATGATAATAATAATAATAATAGAACAGTGTTGTGAGTGTGAATATACGAATAAGGGTGGAGAGTAACGAATTTTTTAGCTAGCGCACAAGGGTTTAAAAAATGGTAAGGAGGAATTATACTGATTGAGAGACGGTGAGTGAAAAAATCTCACGTGGATAATTATTATGAAAGGAATTGCAGAAAGATAGAAAAAATGGAAAAGGCGGCGACTAAAGCACAAAAAGGGTTCGGAAATAATTGTACGCAAGTGGAAGGAGGTGGAAAACATGAAGGCACAGAGTCCGTTGTACAAGGCACATTGAGTCGCTACGCAATCAGTTGTAATAGAATTAGATGAAAAAGTGGGAAATGAGATGCATCATGAAACAAATAAATGTGAGGCCCGATGGACTAAGGAGTAAACTCATACGAGGGGAAATTTTGGCACGTATTTCACACGAAAATAGAAGGATGCTACGGCAGAAATGTTGTTGGAGACCATGGTTTTCTAGCTAAAGGCAGTTTCTAATCCCAACTGTGAAGAAAGAGGAAAATAAGCTGCAGGAAAAAGGCATTCGACATGTGTGATCTAGTGTCTATGTTTTCTCATCAAATATGGTGACAACGACTATAACTTGTGTGCAAAAAAAATTATATTATCAAGTGGAATGATTTTAAGGCTAGGAATGTTATTGGATAGCAATTAGAAAAAGAAAAGAAATAAACACGTGAAAACTGATACAAAAGGCGCATACATTACATGTGAAATAGGTCTTATAATACACAGAACCTTTTCAATAATACACAATTAATTTCATACTGGTGATCATGCGGGAAATTAACAGTCTTTAAAGACCGAGTGATTCACATAATAATTAAAAGCGACCCTCAGATGACATAAAAAAATAAGAAACCTTACAGTATTCAATACTCCTGAAAGAAGAGGCATGATGAAAAAACCTTAAAAGGCGCAGAATGATGAAAGGGAGAGTCCGACAAAGCGGAAACATCAGAGGAATAATCTTCGTGACAAGCAGAAACGCCACTCGGTTATCTCATCCTCATACAGTCCCGTATTACAACAAAATACAAATGGAAACTTAACATAAGATTTGAATTTTAAGATATAGAAATATGCGTGTTGCTTTCAACGCTTCAAACGGTGACTTCGACAACAATCATGGGAAACTCTAACAACTGCATAGCTATGGTGTAGAACGCGTTACCTTAGAATTGTGCGGTAACAACATACACTCACGAGGCAATCAAAAACTGAAAAAAAAACACGAAAAAAACCTCGCAGCGAAGGAACGTTTAACGTACCGTGAAAAAGCAGGTTTACCAGTGATTACACCATTTTTATTCACTACCAGGCACCATCAAGGAAGCGTAGACCATGTCCAACAACATAACTCGCGCCACAGCCGGTGATGCCTCAAACGCCGCAGATTTCTCGGTACTCTGCACATTAGAGCAGTTAGCCAGCACAGACTTAACTGCTACGTACAAGGCAATAGAACTTCCACCATCAGCGGTAACAGCCATCGACGAAATTGTCGCAGCTGCAACAAGCCAAGCGAACATCTCAGCGGTTCCAGATGCAATTACAAAACCCGAAGAAGACGCCGCTACCGAAGCCTGTCAGAGCACAACGACCGACAAACAAACCTGCAAGGACCACTGGATAAGGTGGCATAAAATCAAAAAGGACCTCAAAGCAAAGGAAAAAAATTACCAGTACCAAACACTTTCTATAGCCGAGAGACAAAATCCAGCAGCGGCCCAGTATCAGCTAGAGTTAACCAGGATAGCAAGGGCAGCACACGCCAAAGCGACCACAGCGAAAAACATAGCCGACAATGAACTGAAAGCCGCAAGTAACGCTGCAACAAAGCATATGCAAAACGCCCAATTCGGTGCGTCTAAAACGGTTTTTCACAAAGTCACAGCAAACATTGCACACATGCAAACGAGCCGGACGGCGAGCTGCAAAACCCCTAACAGCGGCAAATCTCTAGCTCACGACATGATGTGCCTCTGTGCAGAAGACAGCGAAGGGTCAGCCAAATTTTGCGGCTTTGCAGTCAAGGGCTGTGACGGCGGTGCATGG
>NW_027124831.1:0-3195 GCF_001457755.1 Trypanosoma equiperdum | reverse complement strand
GACAGCCAGCAGGAAACGGCTTACAACGCGATCATCACAGGATGCGGAAAGGGCCCAAGACAGCCGGTCAGCCCTGAGGCAATACAACAGGCGCTCGGAGCTTTTTTAGCCAAGATCAAGACAGACGCAACCCAGGATCCCACGAGCAAAGCAGCAGTTTTCTTGGGTACACCGGATGCAAACGAATGCAAGGAAAGCGCCAGCAAGCTGTGCGTTGATTATTCAGCACAAGCACAGGAAGAGGGCGGGATACAGGGGCTTTACTGGTACAAGGAGATGCTAGCCGCAGCGGAAAAGATCAAAGAGGTCAAGCAAGCCATAAATCAAATCTCAAAACTCGAAACTGAGCTTATCAACCTAGAAGACCGAGCAGCACTACTATACAGTCTAATAGCCAGTGCAGCAACACCAGTGGTAACAGGAACGAAAACTGAGAACAAAAGGGCTCAACGATCCGCAACTGATGACTGCAAATTGCCAGCAGAAACAGCCGATCAGTGCCATAGCGCAAGTTGTATTTACAACACAACCACAAAGGAATGCAAACCTAAACCAGGCACAGAAACCGCAATAGCAGGAGCAGGAGATGGAAAAACGACAACTGTAAACTGTGCTGGCCATACTGACAAAACTAAATGTGAGGAAGAAAACAAGGGTAAATCTAGTCCTGTCTGTGGATACAGGAAGGGCGAAGATGGTTAACATGACAAGGACAAAGGTAAATAAAACTGCAGAAATAGTGGTTTCTTAGTAAATAAAAATTTTGCTCTAATTTTTACTTCATTTATGATTTTTATGCTATTTTAGCATTTTAATAATACTTTCTCAATTTTATAAAAACTTTAACATGGAGATAAATATATTAAATTTGATAAAAATTGATAGTTTATCATTTTTTAAAAAAATAAAAATTTGAAAGATGTATATGAAAGTGGATTGTGGACTTAAAGTAATAGGGTGATACGGTATTAAAAATGATTGATCTTCTTATATTTGTTAAGTTGGTTTATTTTGTTCATTGAATATTAGTTTGGACTGCATTCGTAATAAAAATAATGATAGAAGAATGTTGTAATTGTACGCATACTAATATTATGATGTAGACAGTCATAATACGAATGGATAAGTGAAATAGAAGCAGTTTAAATAATGGAAGAGATGAAATGGGAGTAAGTGAGTGAGAGAAAGATACAGAGCAAAACAAGGAATATTCTTAAAGAAAAGGTACAACCCCAAGGAAAAGAGTGTTTTCACATGCTTAGTTACAAATACAATTATGAAGACAGACATAATCATAGAGAATGAGACGATGTAGTTTCAATAAGGTAGGAAAAGAATGTAGGGTACAGAAGCAGATGCATTTGGTATATTATCTCTAAAAACAGTAATAGAAAAAGAAGACAAAGTGGAGAAAAAACGACAGAAAATAACTGAAGAGTGGACAACACAACTTGAAAGAAAGCGATGCATGGGGATATTGCGCTCCACCTCTCAAGGAAAAAATAAATAAACGCCACCGATAATATAATGGCAACTGTAGCTTTATATAATGATGAACCCTGATGTCTAGCTTTGCGAAAGTAGAATAGTGGCAAGAAGAAAGAATAGATCAAGTGTTAAGTAAGGTAAAAATATTTTTTTCATCAAATGTGTTAATAATGAGTGGCATTCGTGGGCAACAATAACACGATATTATCGTCAGAAGTATATTTAAAATACGGGTACTGATGGATTATAGTGCAAAAATAATAAGTATGAAAGCGCGGGACCTGTTAAAATGATATGTGTACGAATCAATAGAAAAAATATATGAAGTAAAAAATGTTGCAAATGGCAATGCGCCTCTTCTTCATTGGTGTAAAGGAAACAGGTATAACCACTTCAGGAATGAGAAATCTTTATAAGTGAGGCCACTAGCCCGCAGGCAACAGAGGTGTTATAAAGCAAGACACCGAGGAAAAGATTTTTCTACCAAAATTTCTTAGTTATAAACGGAAGCAGGAAAAGAACAGTAGGATCTCAAACGGGTGTTTCAGGGGGATAGTAATCAAAAATGTCGCCACCATCACTCTTTTTTTTAATCAGTGGAAGTTAGAGGTGAAATTTAAAAAATAGAATGGAGAAACAGCCTAACGGTGTAAATTTTAGATACAGAATATTTTTTAATGATTTGTAGCAGAACCTTCCTGGAATATCTGAGTATATATGGGAAAGTGATAGATAATGACACCAGTGGCGGTTTGGAATATTATAAATGTATATAACTTATAGTTTGGATTACAAAGCAAGGGAGAACCTGTCAACAATTGATTTTATGCTAAAAGGCTTGTCATAAAAAAAGAATGACAGCACAATTTTTACACAAAACAGCAAGAGCATATAAAGGCACAGCAAATACAAAAAAAATGATACAAATTACGAAGGCGAAACAACTGCAAAATTTACTTCAGACATATCTCTTGATCTCCAAGTGAAAAGGAAAATATTAATGCAGCCACATAACAACAAACTGAAAAGTAGTCAATGATGGGTGAGTGAAACAGCCAAACTAGTTGCTAGAGTATTGCTGAGAGACATGTTAACTGGGGAGGATACTACCGTAGTTCTATAACATGGAAGAATTATAGAACGATGCTATTTGATATAGAAAGCATCGAGTAGGTAGATGAGACAGAGGGCAATGGCAGTAGAGGTTATTTTAAGGGTAATATTCCCGCCCACAAAAACCGGACTCCGGAAGCGACAACTGCTTCTGACCTATCGCATAGCATACATTTTTTCAGGTTAACCCTATCACCAGCCGGAACTGCAGTCCAGCCAAAAAGTACTTAATAGCCTACCAGACAAAAACCAATAGAATTGTAAATCCCATTATATGTTGGCACTTCATAAAGAGCACCCAATTCTTCAGAAACCAAGATAATCAGGAGATAGCGCTAAACTCGGCGGCGCACTGCAATCACACAAAACATCAATCATCAGTCTTAAACCACCGGCGTAAGCACAAAGCAACAATTTTTAATGTCAAATATGAAACAATATTCAAAACTGTTTCTCGGGATAGAATGCAGAGAAGTGCTACCGTTACTGATAGTCGTGTGGCTATGCTGTGCACATAATGTCGAAGCCACCGACGCGGAGGCCAAAAATTTAGCTGAATTGAACGACATATGCGAGCTGATAAAAACAGCTGAC
>NW_027124833.1:115309-129209 GCF_001457755.1 Trypanosoma equiperdum | reverse complement strand
TTGCTTCGGAGGTGCTCAAAAAGGCTGGTGTCTTTGACCCTGCTCGCCTCTTTGGCATAACCACGCTTGATGTGGTGAGAGCTCGAACATTTGTGGCTGAGGCCGCTGGTAAGAGTCCGTATGACGTTAATGTTCAGGTGGTGGGTGGACACAGTGGTCCGACTATTATTCCATTATTATCTCAAGCTGGTGTATCATTGACGGAGGAACAAGTCAAGGCTATAACGCGACGAGTGAAGTATGGCGGTGACGAAGTGGTAAGAGCTAAAGGAGGGGCGGGTTCAGCAACTCTTTCAATGGCGTACGCCGCTGGGGAATGGATGTCCTCCGTGTTGAAAGGGCTTCGTGGTGACAAGGGTATCGTGGAGTGTACGTATGTTCAGACGGATATTATTCCCGGCGTGAACTTTTTCGGTTGCCCGGTGGAACTTGGGAAAGGTGGCGTTGAAAAGATTCACAAACCTGTGTTTGACGCTTATGAACAGAGTCTTTTGGAGAAATGTGTTGCGGACTTGGAGAAAAATATCGCAGCAGGTTTTGCCTTCGGTTCCAGACAGTGAACAAAAGGAATTAAAAATCGTTATTTTGTAGAAATGAGCAATAGCATTCTTTCATATTGTCCTCAAAAACGCACTTTTTTTTTTTTGCTGAAATGGCGTTCAAACACACAGAATTGGCTACAAATCTCCAAGGATGGTATGGTATTAATTATCTCTGCTGAAGCTGCCGATGAATTGAACCAACTGACACTGTGACGCTTGGTCCACGTGTGGTCTAGCATGTGTTTCTAAGAGTGTATGTGGATGTAGAATGAATAATTGAGGGGTTTGTTAACTTACAGTGTTTTATTTCCTCCCTCACTGCATAGCAGGGTGCACGAAAGCCTAGGAGAGCAGGGTGCCTGACATTTATATGTCCTTATGCATGTCTGGCAGTGATGCTTATGGGTGCACCACGGGGCATTTCTTATTTTTATCGATATCGTTTTTTTTCTTTTTTTCTTTTCTTCTTTTCATTTAGCGTTTGAGGGTGATGGTGTACTTCCCCGCGATTTCGGTTACAGGTCTTCTTACCTTTCTCTCCTTCTTTTTGCTACTGCTGTAGTTGTGCTGTCTCCAAACGTTTAAATGTTTTTCTTCGTTTATCACTCCTATATCTGTATATACGTCTGTGTGAGTATGTACGTGTGCGCAATTATTGATTGACTATTTTAGTAAAGGCATATATGCTCACACTTGGGATGCATACGCTTCAGCTCCTATCCCTGATTCTTTATTTTGCTGCTACTGTTTTCGTGCCGGCGCTGAAGGTTCCATCAAAAGCCGTTGTGCACCTCGTGGCACATACACACAGTGATTTGGGATGGCTCAAAACCGTTGACCAGTATACTTACGGGTTGAATAACAGTATTCAGTTTGCCGATGTGACCACCATTATCAACAGCGTTGTGGAGGGACTACTGGCAAATCCAGAAAGGAAGTTCACTTACGTTGAAATCGGTTTTTTCTCGCGGTGGTGGTCAAGACAATCAGTGAGCATGCGGGAAAAGGTCCGTGGGTTGGTCGCCAATGGCCAACTGCAATTTGCCAACGGTGGTTGGTGTATGCATGACGAAGCCACTACACACTATATTGATATGATCGACCAAACGACGCTTGGCCACCGATGGTTACTGCGGGAACTTAATGTGGTACCGCTTGTTGGATGGCAAGCCGATGCATTTGGGCATAGTGCCACACAAGCATCGCTGTTGACGTCGCGTGCTGGTTTCAATGGAACCTTTTTCGCCCGCATTGACTACCGTGAGTATGAGGATCGTGTGAAGCGAGGGGGACGGCAGTTCTGGTGGGACGCTAGTCCGTCGCTACCTGACCTGAAAACATTTGCTGAGGCGAACCTGCACGCGACCTATTGCTCAGCAGCGGGGTACAAATGGGATCTTGCTGATCAGTTAGAGAGTGCACGGACATTCACTCAAGCGGATGATGTTATTGACGATAATGCGTCCGAGCGGTACAATGTTCCAGTTGTTCTTAAGCATTTCAAGGATGAGGTAGCTAGGAGTTTGCAGGCCACGCGTGGTGCGAACGTCATGTGGACGATGGGATGTGACTTCACTTATATGGTGAGCGAGTTTTGGTTCGGCAAGATGGACAAATTAATCAAAATTGCCAATGATGATGGTGAGTTTACTGTGCGTTATTCCACGCCGTACGAATATATGATGGCGAAGCTGGATGAGGCTGTGAATGCGAAAATCAAATATGAGACGAGCACGGGCGATTTCTTCCCGTATGCAAGTGCCGCTCACGAGTTTTGGACGGGATTTTACTCATCTCGACCGACTTTGAAGCGACTAATACGGATGTTAAGCAGTTATTGGGTTGCGTCCCGGCAGTTGCAATTCCTTGCAGGTGTGCCGTCCGGTGATCTGCCACTTCTGAGCGATGCGCTCGCCATTGCACAACATCATGACGCGGTAACGGGAACGGCGCGGCAACACGTAACATTTGATTACGTCAAACGACTTGTGGCTGGATATAATGATGATTTCTCAGTTCGGCTTCGTACCGCACTTACTGGAAGATTGTTTAACCTCAGTAACGTAAGTCACTGTTTGCTGTCTAATGTGTCTGCATGCGACGCCACCGCCACTGGACTAGCAAAGAAAGGATCAAAACTGACGGTGATGGTATGGAATCCGAGTGTCCACCCAAATGTGAATACCTTTCTTCAAATACCCGTTCCACGAAGGGATATCAGAGTAGAGGGTAACGGCGTGAAGTCCTTTTCTGTCTATGGTTCACCCACTCAGGTAAGTGATTATTCCAATGTCAATGCGAATTGGCAACCATATACAATTGGGATAATTCTTTCGTTGGGGAAAACCTCCTCTCTTACTCTGAGCACACCGGGGAAGTATGATATTCCACGGAAAGAATCACATGTCGGATATTCGCTGAAGAGTGTGGTATCCCGTGATAGGCGTGGAGGTTTTACGCTGACGAGTGACCATCTCAAGGCGCGTTTCGGGGTGAACGGGCGGCTAAAAAGCATTGAGGTATTGTCTGTTGGACAAGAGGTGTTGGTGGAGCATGATTGGTGTTATTTCAAGAGCAGTAGAGGGGAAGACCCGAGTGGTATATCTGGTGGGGCGTACATAATGCGTCCTGTCTCTGATAATGTTTGTGAACCGATTAGCACCGATAAAGTCGAGAGTATTATCATTGATGAGACGATTGGTATTGTGGAGCAAAGGTTCGGAAACGACCTCGTACAGCGAGTCATTCTTCACGGGGATACGGTGGACTTGGAGTTTACTTCTCTGGGTATTCCAGTAAAAGATGGATTTGGACGTGAACTCGTTGCCCGTTTCAGCACGTCAGTGAACAATAGTGGCATTTTCTACACGGATAGCAATGGTCGTGAAATGCAACGACGTGAGGTGGATAAACGACGGAACTACCCGTTTGTTCAAACGGAGTCTGTAGCCGGCAACTATTATCCGGTGTCAAGTCTCATATTCATTAATGACACCGAAACACAGTTCAATGTGTTCACTGATGCGGCGATGGGGGGCACAAGTATAAATAACGGTGAGGTGCTGCTCACTACGCATCGCCGGCTTTTGCTAGATGACCAAAAGGGTGTTTCAGAGCCATTGAATGAAACGGAATTCATTACAGCCTATGAAGGTGATCCTTCAATGAATGAAAAAGGGCGCGGCAAACACTACGGTAATCCGCTACGTGTGCGTGGTACACTTACCATTTCTGTAGGTCGAAGTGGGCCGTCAGCCATGCGCCGCGTACGTGAGCAACTGGATGAGAAGTATTTTTCTCCAATTGCTGTATATTCTACTGGCTCTACGCCGAACCTAAACTGCTCCTTGGAGTTGACACAAATATCACCCAGTGTGCAGATAATAACGACGCAGTTACTCAACAAGACCACACTTCTACTCCGCATTGCTCATCGCTATGCCGTAGGTGAGGATGATGAGCGCTCTAAATCCGTTGAGGTGGAACTGCGATCTCTTATTCCTAACGAGCTGGATTACAATGTTGAGAGCATCGATGAAGTATCGTTGACGACGAATACCCTTTTGCGGAATGGACTGGACACAGTCGTGCTGAAACCGATGGATGTACGAACATTTTTATTTCACATGAGGGAGCACAAGTGGAGGGGCATGTCAATGAGCTGCACGGGTGTGTAATGGCCTAACCACATGTGTGTGTATGTATCTGCATACGAATTCTGTGCCTTCATTGTACTGTGTGTGGAACCAATGTTAAGGGTCTGTGTGGGTGAGGATTTTAGGGGTAGTGTGGCATTGACGTTGAGGGACCCAAACTTATTAGGTGGTTTGGGAGAGTGTTTTGGATCGTTCGCTGTGTCGTAGGGCGATGGTTGTTGTGACGCACGTAGTGTTTTTTTCGGCACTCAGTTCCTTCTTCTTCGTTGTGTTTAATTTTGCTTGCTATCGCGTGAAATATTGTATGCCCACCGTTTTCCCATTAGCATGCGGCAGTGGAATTCCTCTCCACTCCTCCATTGTTTCCTCCCTTTTATTTTTGGTTGTCTAGTTATTCGTGTCATTGTGGCTGTGCTGAAAATGTTGCCCTTCACCACCCTTAGCGTCTATTTCTCCCTACGTGACATTGTTGCTTTTTCTTTTTCTTTGTCTTGCCTGCCACTCCTTTCGTTGGGTGCTCAGCTCCTTCGTCATTGAAAATACTTGGGCACGTGAGCCATCTCTATTGTCGGTGTGAGGTCATGTGTGGGTGAGGGGTGGGAGGTTGGTAGGTGTTATTGGTAGTTTTTGCTTTATCGCTGTTAATATTCACATGTGACTCGTTTCGTTCTCCTCCTTTAGCGTGTGACGGGTGTTGCTTTTATCTCCATTTGCTCTCCCCTCGGTTCTGTTGTGGGATACGGCAATCCTTATTAGCATTATCACCGTGGGAAAGCATACAGATGATTACGTGAGAAAACTCCTCCATTTTTTTCCCCCTGCGCATGCATCAACAATGGTTTCATTCCTTTTCTTTTTCATCTTTGTATTAACATGATCAAATAATGTGCATCTTTAACCTAGTGTGACGCAATGAATAGGAGCACCTCCCTTGAAGACAGTGATGCTGGTGGACGTGGAGGTAAGAAGAAGCGTGAGAAGAAGGGATTCAAAGTGGACCGTTACGAGAATTACCGGCAGCGGTTTGCCAAGGGAATCAATGGTAAAAACATTCCCAAGAATAATAGTGGTAGTGTCACAAAAAGGGTGAAGGCAATAACATTTGATGAAGAGGATCGCCGTGAGTACCTCTCTTTGCATAAGCGTAAGAATGAACGGCGCGTGAAGGCGTTTGTCGAAGCCAAGCAAAAAACTAAGCGTGATAACGCGAGAACACGTCGTGCCCAACGGGAGGAGGCACGGCAGGCGTACAACAAATTTGCAGCGGTACCCATTTTGCCGAACTTTACCTACCGACTACCTGTTGAGGGGTGTTCCGATAATGAAGATGATGATGAAGGACATATGGACGAGGGAAACGAGGAGATGGTTCAGTCACGTGGTATCAACAATGCCCAAAAGCAGCGCCGGCTGCTTGCTGCAGAGAAAACAGTGCACACAATGCCTGCAACAATGAGTGGTGGCGCGTTGGCAGAATCTTCGATCGGTGATGCCGGTTGTCGGCTTGACGACGAGTTCGTAACGGTGGAAGTTAAAGTTCTTGGGAGTGGGAAGGATAGCGCAGGAAGTGGTACCTGTGGTTCAAATTCTTTACCTGTGAATGATTTCTCTGACCTTCCTTCTGTTGTTGAGGAGGAGCTGCTGCGACTTAAGAAGGAGATGAAGGGTCCAGCGCGGACAAAGTCGCGCGTTTACATGATGAAAGAGCTTGAAAAAATAAGAAAGATAAAAAAGCATTCGAGGAAGGGTCATGGTAAAAAGTCTGCCAAAGGTAAAAGGAAGAATCGAAGACGTTGATTCGGGGTCCATTTTTCTCTTCCTTGTTTTTTTAGCATATGTCTCTACTCTTCTTCTTTTTTCTTGGTTTTCCTGCGGTTAATGACGTAATATTATGATTTTCTATGGCGACGACGTATTCGCCGGTTTTTCCTTTCTCTGTCCTCTTTTTGAGGAAACACGTTTGATTTAACTTGTTCCTTTTTTTTGTCGTCTTATTGTTATTTATTCTTCAACATCTTTTTTTGTACAGCGTCATTTGTCACTACTGTGGTGTGTGAGGAGAAGTTGCTTCGTGGTAGGGATGCGGATCGCAACGAGTCCTACAGGAAGGGGGAAAAATAGTTCGGTGCTGCCGTTGCTGAGGCGCTTCAGTTGGGGCAATGGTATGTGTTCTCCGTACTACACAGAACACAGGCGGCAGTCGACTCTTACCTCTTCGGCGTTGTCATCGCCAGCAAATCACAACCAACAAGTTGTGTACAGGAGTATCCGAGATTGCAGAGAGCGCGCTTTCCACTTGATTCAGGAGCTCGTTAGTTCCCCTATTCCCGGTTGTGGTTTGTCTTACTCAACCAACGGTAGTTTCGGAGGTCCATCTTTGACCGTGAATGCTGTCAGTGGCGTGGCTTCCCTTCTTGAGTTGTACGACAAGGCCTACTACTTTCTACATCTCCTTCACAGGACTATTCTTGTGCCGCGCAACGTGGTAAGAGACACAGATGATTTTACAGAGTTTCTGTTGCGCTGCTTTCGACGTCCCAGTGATTCTTTGTTAAAGGGTGATGAGGAGCTGCAACTGAGCGATGCTGCCATTGTTGATGGTTTTGTGGAATGGATGGAGACGTCACTCATGTCGGCTGGCCAGTTCGTGTCATTTGTTGAAGTGCTGCAGCTCGTTGGATCATATGTACGGTACCACAAGGGGGTGCGGTGGGGCGCAAGGCCTTCGGAGGAGGAATGGTACCGCTGCGGCTACCGACTGCATCCGTGGCACGACACCTACTGCCCATCCTCACGGGCGGAGCAAATGCCTTATGTGCACTTGCTGCAGTGGCTGATGCGAGCAAAGCCGACGAAGTTGGAAGAGAAGATAGATGATAAAGAAGGTGCTCATGGTGCATCTTCGCTATTTTCAACAGCTGCAAAGGAGAGTGCAATGCGGGCGTGGTATGCCACTGAGGAGTTCTCACCGCCTTCGTGGCATACGGTTGTTGGTAATAGTAATCGACTTGGCTTTACAGCCCTTGACTGCGGTTGTCATAGTGGCTACATGACAGAACTTCTTCTGAAGGCTGGTGCGCAGGAGGTGCTTGGTGTTGATGTGTCGCCTCATCATCTAAGGAATGCAGAGGCAACTTTAAGTGAGCACTTGAGAGAGCGACGAAGCTCCTCGTATTCAAGAAAAACGGTTGAGTTCGTTCGCTGTGACATCCTTCCGGATCTACCTGATGAGGCAAGGCAAACGAAGACACCTCCTCTAGGCCCAGAAGGAAGCACAAACTCTGCTGCTGCTGAGAACCGGCGTCGGCTGGCACGGTGCCACCACATGCCGAGTGATTCGGATGGATTAAAAACGGAAACGGAGGTAACGGGTCCCTTTGACTTACTCTTGTTTCACCCACCTCTGCCACTGTTGTTTCCCACGTGGCCCCTGTTTCACGATTTGTACGAATCTGTAGACCAGCTTGCATATGATGCCGGTCGTCGGCATCCTCATTGCCGTTTATCTGTACTCAATGAATTTTTGCAAAGATTATTGGGCTCGTCAAATGGCGAAGAAAATAATAGCGAGCGTCGGCGAAATGCGCATCAACAATTGAAGCACCAACGAAGACTTGTAGCACCACTTATTAAAGACAATGGCTACGTGGCTTTTATACTCCCACGTAATTTTGACACAAGAGCTATTCTTCAACGCATGTCCACTTCTTCGGCGGGGAAGAATTGCACAAGTTGTGGATCAGATGGTTTGGCACCTCTTGTGCCTCTGAGTGATGTTGTGACAATGACTCTTGAGGGATCTTATACACTGGTGTTGAAACGGTCTCATTCATTGTCTTCGCTTCTGAATCGCATGGATTATATACAAAAGAGTATCTCCGCTTTCATCAGAGCATTTGTTTCTCCACAGCACCGTTCGCGTGTGGAGCAGGAGGTGAGGGACTTCTACAGCAATCACCAAGCAATAGACCTTATTGTTATGCGTAAGATAGCAAGACAGAAGACAAATGAAGATAATGATAATAAGGATTGCAGTGTACGTGCAGTACTGCAAAAAGTTTCAGAGCCAATTGCGTATGAGGACAGTTTTGAGTACGAGGAGTATATTCCCGCCGGTGGTTCTCCGTTGGCACACCACTGGACTGAAATGACACCATCTTTCTCATATCTGGAAGATGAATTCTTTGGGTGTGCTGACAGCGTTGGTACAAATGGACCCCCAAACGGAGCGAGTTTTTTAGCTGTTGGTCACCCGCTAGTTCCTGTGACGAGGCAACTTGTTGGAGTTGATCGCTTTGGTGCTGGGGGGAGAGATGCAACTCAGGGAGAGTCGGGAAGTTTTGACAAAATGTTTGCAAAAGAAATGAGAAGAAGAGGTGGTCGGATGCGTAAGATGGCACTGACGCCACTCGAGAAACAGGAGTGGTACATTGATGAGAAGCTTGTGAAATCAGAGGCAGCGAAGGTTGACCTTATGAACGAACTTTCACGATTTGAATTGAAGGACTTTGACTGAATCGGTGTGGCGGCCTTCGGTCCTTCGCTTTTTTGGTTTGATGAGGGGGGAGGTGGCCTCATGTTGCCAAAGTATTTGACCTCACTGACGCTTCTTGCTGAAAACTATTGGCCGTACATTGAGTGAAATCTCTGCAGCATTGCACTCTCTCCAGCAAGTAAGGTTTACCCGTGCGGAAGATGTACGGAATGCTTTACTGTTTCTGTTTTAACCTATGCCCACACCCGCATGCGCATCATCTTGACATGCTTAGTATTTACACCTTGTTACGTGTCTCACGAAGTAGAATTCGACGGCACTTCAGGTATTGCGAATAAATGTTTTCTTGGTGCGTATTTATGTGCCTCTAACCCTTTCCTAACTTTGGTAGAAACGCAACGTTATGGTCGGTGAGGAGGTCGAACTAACTGTTCAGCCCCAACGGTCACTGAACCTCGTTTCCGCTGGTTCAGCGCATAAAAGAGGTTCTATATGTTTGAGTGTCCTACAACGCGTACAAACCATGTGTGTAAGTGATAAAACTGGGGATGTGATGAATGGTGGAGTGGCGACAGAGAATGACAGAGTCGGCGGTTACGAGGTCCTTTGGTCTGCGCACCGTTTAGGAAAAAGTTTGCTCCTAATGGATCGTGGGTGCAATGATGTTTACCCCATGATGGAAGCCGATAGGGCCGAGTTGAAGGCGATTATCGATATGTGGCAGTCTGAAGATGTGGAGCTGTTACCGAGCAGGCAAACTCAATGGAAAATGGCGGCGCCGAATTTACGCGAAGAACTTCTTGCAGTAGTGCGATTGTTGGTGTCTTCAGCTTCAGGACAGTGCCATCGGTTGAGTTTACCACTCATGCCAATTCCGAATGCTGTGTGTCCCTCTGACTGTACCCTCAACACACGGTCGTATGGCGCTTGTCCCTTGACGCAAAGGGAAGCATGGCCAGCAGCGTGCTTGCATTTCGCTGGGGTTCTCATGTTGTGCGGTCTTCGCTCATATCGAGATGCAGAGGAGCTTCTTTCTACTTCTTTATCTTCCCTTGGTGGTACGTTACAGCGTTTTGTTGTACAGAGCCTCCAAGAAGAGTTTGCGATTATGCGGCGGGAGGTTATGGAACTATGCGTAAGCTGTCGAAGGTCAAATAAATCTGAACCTGAACTCACGACCCTAAATACGGGCAAGGGAGGTAGTATCCCTTCAAGCAGAGGATTTTATTACTATGCACGAACGGTGCCTGCCCGTTGTGCAGGGGGTGTTAAACCCTATGCCTCAGCTACCTCGTGCGATAAAACATCTCCGCTGGTGTTCACACTACTCGACGAATGGAGGGATGACGATCGCGCATGTGGCGCATTGCAGTGCCAATGTCGGAGTTATCAGGACCTCACACGCATTACGTGCAGAAAAAGTGATTTAGTGCTGTTTTCGCTTGCCGTTGTGGAAGCTCTTAGCACTGCCGTTGTGGAGGAGCTTCGACAACAGTGCGAAAAACCGCTTGATTTTGTCGACTTCATCGGTGACGTCGTCAGCGTATGCGCCGTTTTGGTGTACCCGTTCCTTGTCCGACAGCTACGTTGCCTTCGATACCTTATGCACAGCTTGACTGACGCCAGCGTGTCCAAGTCGGAGGCACCCTTACTTGCCGCGGATGTGCAACAATACGAACGCTACGTGTCCGCTGTCGAGAAATTTCTGCTGAATTTTGACCCTTCATTTGTGACTTCGCCAGGACCGTCGTTCAGTTGTGCAGATCGAGAGACGCTGTGCACCATCAAAGCAGGACCGAACAAAGGCCCAGGCGGCGTGCGCGTGGTTTCGGACTTGGAATGCAATGAAGCAGCAACTCCTCCATCACCAAGGCGGTGTGAAGAAAAATTTCAGCAATGCCGGCCTCTTTGGGAACCTGTGGCACCTGCCCTGGCTGCTCACTTATCGTCCCGTCCCCATGCTGGTGGCATGATGGCCTGGGGTGATGTTGTGGCTCTTTTCACGGAAGTTAAGCAATCTCGGGAGGCAGAGCTTTTGTCTCTATGGAACTACTGGGTACAGCTCCGACGTGAAACGCGGGCGCTCTCTGCTGAGGTTACTTATCTCATGGGGGAACGCATGGCTCCTACCAGTCAGAAAATTCCACGAGAAACTTGAAAAGGATATCGTAACCGTGCTGAGGTACATTACCTTGTACTTAGTATTCTGTTGGGCGTCTAAAGGGGCTCAGTCAGTTGCCTCTTAGTTTCAACTATGTTTTTTTTAAAAGTTCGGGAGAGTTATGGGGAGAAGATCGCGTTTCTTCCATTTCCTTATCGTGTCTGCTGATTACTATATTTTTTTCCTTTTAATACTGAAACACTCACCGAGTGCTTTTCTCCTGACTGATTGGCTGGAAACACGGAGAGAGAAGAGTGTTAATTTGCTTTGCAGTAATATCTTCCCTTGTTCTTTCTCTTTTACAGTACTGCGCTTAATGTGCTCGTTACATGCCTCTAATTCCCTTAATCCGTGTGTTCTGTGTGCTCGTTTCTTACGTGTACCCCTAAATTGTTCTATATTTGTTTGTGTGATCCCTTCCCACTGGATGGATACCGTTGGTCATAACGGCATTAGACGCATTCGAACGTGTTCACTGGTTTACGTGCGTAAAAGCATTAGGTATCTGCATATATATATATATATTTACATTTCTTGTACGAGTGTGTTACGATAAAGGTTCATGACGGAGTTGGTTCCCGAAGCAGAGGTAACATTTAATTGTGGCTCCCCTTCCTTTCCCTATGTACGCGTTTACCGTTGCTTCAAAACCACTAACAGTGGGATGTTGTACCGCCTCGAAGACGACAAGGGTCGATGGGCATTCTACAACGATACACCGTTAACCGTATTCAACGTATATGTTAAGTTTAATGCGGACTCGGTTGTGACTTCGGATACTGATGTGGCTCTGGAAATGACGCAGGGAGAGTGGGATTACTGGGCTACAACTGTGGTTCTTCCGGGTCACACGCAGCGCTTCGTTGAAGGGACCATTTCCAGTTTCCTACTCAATTTTGCCAGTGAGGGAGAGTTGGCGAAGGATGTCACATTTGTCAATGGTACACCCACAGTGGGATATGACCGAGTGTATCGCTGCTTCAAGCAGAACGCAAATGGGATGTTGTTTCGCCTCGTAAAGGTGGAAAGGCCAGGTAATGAGTGCGTGTGGAACTTCTACAATGATAGTCGGGAGCTTAGTGTTGAAGTGGAACTCACCCTAATCGAAAAAGATTCCGCAAAACCACTCGGGGATACGCAGGTTATTCCTCCTCCTGATGGGGTTGGCGTGGCACTGTATAAGATTGTTGTTCCGCCCCTGAAAACTGTTCCCTTCTTGCGTGGGCACCCGCGTTTCAGCAAACAGTCGTACGTGGCGAAATCCATGTATGATGAAAATATGCTAGACGCATCAGAGATTACTTTCGAAAATGGTCAACCCGATAGGGCAGTTATCGACTACCCACGCACCAAAGTGTTCCGCGGGTTTAACAACAACGGCAACGGTCTCGCCTTCCTGCTCGTGGATCCAGAAGAAAAAAAATGGGCATTCTACAACGACACAACAAACTACAACGTTACGGCAACAGTACGTTTTGCGGCGGGTAGCGTCTACAAGGCAGCCGCTAACACGCGTGTGGAAGTGGACCCAGCTGTCGAGGGCGGCACAGTGTGTACCATCACGGTGATGCCACTCGCGACAGAGCTTTTCATAACGGAAGGAAACCCAGAGCAGTATCAAATATCCTTGTCGGCGGAGTGTTCCACGGGACCGAAACCTGAAGAGAATCCTGATTATCAAAATGGCCAACCAGACACAAAAGTTATGCTTCGATGGGAAAAGGTGTATCGTTGCTTCAAAAATCGTGGTAATGGGTTGCTTTTCCGCTTAGTGGGTGATAATGATAGGAGGTGGGGCTTCTACAACGATACGACAGATTTCATATTCACAGTTACTGTATCCTTCGAGAACGGAGAAACAGTGAAGACGCTGGGGAATACGAGTGTTTCAGAAGATCCCGAGTTAGGGAAGGTATTTACACTGGAGGTGGCACCCCTTTCTACGGAGGTATTTGTTTTTGGGGATTTGTCTGGATACAAAACAAGGTTTGCAGCTCGCAGTGTTCGATGCGCGTAACGGAGATTTCCCCCTTTACTTGTGTACAGGCGGATTCTCCTTGATCGATCGACATCTTTCTGCATCCCTCAGTACTGACCTTCATGTATTTAAACAAACTTGCGCATTTGTACATCTTTGCTTTACTCTATGGCACGGAGTGAACACTGACCGTTTTTTAAAATCTCTTTTTCCATTCTGTTTGCATTCTGTGTAGTGAAAGCTTCTCCCCCCTTCCCGTTGCCTATACAAGTTTGTTTGCGTTTGTGTATGCGGGGCTTGAAAGAACAGTGCGGTAACGGAGAAGTTGTGGTAATCGGCAGCGGGGGCTACTGGGAGTGAGCAGTGGGTATATGTGCGTAGCTATTAGCTTTATCGGTAACTGGTTGTTGCCGGCCTCAGGGGGTGGGGGAGAAGGGAATTGCTGTTGGTTCGGATTTGGTGGTTCTACCTGCCGTTCTACTGCAATTAAAATCGCTATTGTCTGGTGGCAAAACACCTCAAGCATGTAAAAAGGTGTATGTGCATTAATTCAATGTATGCCGTTTCACTTTTTGTTTTGTATGTTTGGTTGCAACATGTTAACCTCTCTCCTTCTTTATTTTGAGGACACTGTTGTAAGGGTGTTTATATTATGTAGTAGAGAATCACGATTTTGTTGCAGCGCCACTGTTTTGTGCCATCCTGTTCATGTGAGTGAGAGGCAACTGTTTTTTCATTTTGTTTTCTCTTCTTTTTATTACTTCCCCTCCACTATTTCTCCTTTTTTCATTATGTAGTTTACCTTTTTCTCTGTAACCTACTGGTTTGACACTATGTTTGTTTGAAACTGCGTGTACGTGTTTGTACGCGAGAAGCGCGTGGCTGTTCTAACCGAAAGTGGCATATGCTGCTGGGACACTCACTTTATTTTCAGTAGGCATTCACTATTTCCTCCCTTAGTTTGTTTTCACTGTCAGCACTTTATTTAGGAATATTATCCACTTCGGGGGTTATTTCCACTAATATTATCATTTTGATTATCTTCCCGTTTGCGCTCTCGATAAGTTA
>NW_027124833.1:113169-115291 GCF_001457755.1 Trypanosoma equiperdum | reverse complement strand
CCCCCCCCCCCCCACACCCACACCTACAGCCCGGAAGGGGGATTAAAAGGCGTGACTCCACATGATATTTGTGAGGGGAGCAATATATATTTTACGTTTTTACTTCTTCATTTTCTTTTCTTCTAGTCTCCCGAATATGATATGTGTATGTCTCTTTTTGTTTTATTAATTTTATGACGAGACGTAGTGCAACACCTCATTTCGCAGTCCCTTGTTATACCTCTGAAAAAGGAAAATTGCTAAGGACATTGCTCTCTCCCGTTGTATATATATATATATTTTTAACTTGAAGCAACAACCAACTAATCAGCAAGTGCAAGGGAACGCGGAATATCTTCGCTTCTGAAGCTAAGACATTTTGTTTTAAGCGTGCCCCGCTTTCTCCCTCTTACCAAACTTAATTATCTGCATACCTATTCAGTCGCCTAACAAACTCTTCTGATGACGAATCAGTCGGACGCGATATTTCCCAATATCCTGTGGGCGCAGCGAGCTGAGTTGGTGCTTATTACTATTCCCCTACAGGATGCCACGAACGTTGTGGTGGAGATAAAGGAGGGGCGCGTGCTTCACTTTGAGGCTGAGGCAGGAGGTGAAAAGTATCGTTGTGACGTGGAATTGTTTCGTGAGGTGGTGTCAGAAGAAAGTCGCCATGCAGCGCAGCCGCGGCAAATTGACATTCAACTAAGAAAAAAGGCACCACTCACTGAAAGTGGCGAGGAGGAGTTCGCTCAGTCCCGTTCATGGCTGCGCCTCACTCGCGACAAATCAAAGAACAGCCATATTCAAGTAGACTGGTCGCGATGGCGAGATGAAGATGAGGATGAGGATGAAACCGGTGGCCTTGGCATGGATTATAACGACTTGATGTCGCGAATGATGACACAAAAGGGACTCGGGGAAGACGATTGCATGGATTGCGGAAACCACGCTGATGAGGACGGAGTCGGACCCGGCGCTGACAAAGCGAATCATAGCGACAGTGACGATTATGACGATCTGCCTCCTCTCGAACCGTAAGAAAATTCCCATATTCAATCTTATTGGCGTATTACGCCTCCACAAACTATTCAAAGTAAAATAACAAGCGGGCGAATTAGAAGCAACTCAGATGATCCTTTTGAAAGGGGGAGCAGAAAGCACTTCCAAGGGGGATGTGGGACAATAATCTCCGCACGCTGTGAATCAAGTGAATTATTTTTCCGTACGCTGGGTATTATACACTGAGTTGATATTTAAACGCACGTTTTCCCTCGTGTTCATTTGTCCGTCTTATATCTTGTCTCTTTAGTGCGTCTGATTCTAGCCTTCATGATCACTTTCGATCTTAATTTTCGAATCTTTTTTTATTTTCTTGTTCACCATGCTTTCCCCCAAAAAGGTTAGTCGAAATACGAAAGGAATGGAAAGGGGAGTATGCCGTGGGATAACGCTTGGATAGCCGGAAAAAGCAGGAGAAAATATATGATGAACAATACGGACATTAGGGGAGCCAACCGCAAACGGGACTTCTTCACCTTTCTCTATTCAGCACGATGTGCATGTTACGTTCGCACATGTTATTTCTTCAGGGATTGCATCGCCTCTCTGATTCTAACCTAACCTTTTCTTATTTCACCTTATCTACAACTATACATTACTACTATTGTATTTTTTTTTTTTACCTTGAGTGATATTAGGAGAACGCACGTATCGCATCGGAGAGGCTATATTTAGTTGCCTTGGATATGCTGAATTATTTCCACGGCCTCGCTCGTGTGAAGTCGCGTTTGTATCGAACTGGTGACGTGCGAGCGGTACTGGCGTGCTTTTCCAAAATGGGATATTCTCGTGATTAAGCTTATTATTATTATTATTATTGCGTTTTTGCCGCCGCACATTCCATTGGTTTTTGGTCTGTGAGGTTTAATTATCTGATGCAGTCGTAAACTGCTATGAGGTGGGCTTCTCCGTGGTGATGGAATACTTTTTGTACTTCCCCGTGTGTGTGTTTCCTTGCGTTGCGCATATCGTTTGCATGGTGATGCGCTGGGCAGTTTCAAACGAGTGCTGTGTATTTGTATGCGCATGAGCGGGTGTAATATGTTGTACTCCAACCCGAACTCCGTTTTGGTGTCCCTTA
>NW_027124833.1:104780-113156 GCF_001457755.1 Trypanosoma equiperdum | reverse complement strand
TTTTTTTTTTTTGCGTGTTGGGGGCCCTCGTCAGCCTCCCGTTAACTGACTGGGAGAGGGTAGTGTGTGTCAAACAATTGTGTCGATAAAAAAGATATGAGCAGTTTTTGGTCCAAGAAGTCCACAGCATTCAACCCCAACAAACTGAAGGCGAACCTCCGTATGGCAATTACACGGTTACGCATGCAGCAAAACAAGTTGGTTAACGGAATAAAAATTCAACGGCGACAGGTGGCGGAGCTGCTTGCGTTACAGAAATACGAATCGGCTCGCGTGAGAGTCGAGCAGGTTTTACGGGACGACGTCAGTATCGAGGGCTACGAAGTGCTCGCGTTGTTTCTTGACCTCCTGTCCAACCGTGTGCACCTCATAACAAACATTAGCGATGAATGTGTGAGTGGAAGCGGTGACAACAGAAAGAAGGGGCTGGCACTGTGCCCACCAGAACTAAAGGAAAGTATCACATCGGTGCTTTGGGCTGCAGCTCAACTCGGCAACGTCGTACCAGAGTTGCAGAACGTGAGCAAGTGCTTCGAGGCAAAGTTGGGTGCAGATTTTGTAGCAATGAGCGTCAGCAACGCAGAGTTTTCTGTGAACCAGAAAATTATCGAGCGTCTAGGCTTTAACACACCATCGAATGCGCGCTGTATTGAGTATCTCACGAACGTGGCAACAGAATATAGCATTGAGGGATACGATGAACAGAGGTTGCTGGACCCAAGCGGATTAGTTCCATCAGTATCCACCACTGAGAATGTAGGAACCTCATTAGGTGTTGATGTGGATACCACCACATTAGGAAGCGTGATTGACCCTACAGGTGTACCTGAGGGCGGTATAATAAGGACCCCCTCAGGTTTCTTGCTTCCGGCTCTAACGCAAGCGCGCGATGAATTGGAGTGCCGCTTACTTCAGCTTAAACGTGGTTGAGCGATTGGTTGGGTGAGTTGACTTTTTTAGCTTCTGGGCACTCTTCTTCTCCTGCTACTGGGAAGTGGAAAATAGCCAACCAACGTGGAGCGTTTTTGAAGAAAGTACCGTTGCGGTTAAGGACAAGGGAGACCGACTGTTTTTAAATTTTGTCTCTTCTGCTCCGCCGAGTGTGGGCTTGATTCCCTAGTGTAAGAGGAGACTGATGTGACGCCATTGCTGGAAAAAAAATTCTCGCTGTCAATGATTTATAAATATTGTTCGTGTGTTTTTCCCCACTTCCGCGCGGTACTGTGATCGATAGTGTTGCCGTAGAGCCTTATTGTGACCCCATTTTCTATGTTAACCAACTGTACTCTTTACTGTATCACTTTCTACTATGTGTTATCCGATGAAATTAGTGTGTCGTGTGCTTGCTGCACGGAAAACAAAAGAAAGGCCAGTAAGGGCGAGAAAGGAGGTGGAAAGAAAATATAAACCACAACGACAAGAAGGCAATTAGAAAGGAGTGAAACGGAGGACAAAGAGTGAGCAGGTAAACAAATACATATAGAGAGGGGGAGGTGGTGAGTCATATCTTTCACCGGGAGTGTTGCAGGGGGAATGAACTTTGGCCACACCATGGCTTCAACCTCCGCAAGCATCCAGTCATTTGGCAACGATCACGCGGGAGGACAAGGTGGCACAATGAGGCAAAACCCTCCGAAAGAACCATCTGAGGAAGAAGTTTTACAATACATTGTGGATAATGTCAACAAACTACTCTCAAGGCACTACTCACTGGTGGAGTTTGATGCCATACAGGGAACTGACCTACTTCAAATTCTCGCTGATATATTTGGAACGCTTTCGCCCGCTCAGCAAATAGATATGGGAGTTGCGCCAACGGATGAGGCAGCGGCGTCAATGCTGGAGTTCCTTACCAAAACACTTGGTTACCGCGTGCCACCGATGCTCGCCGACTCTTTCCCCACCAGCTTTTCACGAGCTGAGCCAACAGTTATTTACCCAACACTGTATTGGGTTCTCTCCAATATGCAGCAGAATGAGAAGCGCGTTTACCTCGCCAGGTTCCTCCAGCGTTTGGAGATCCCAGAGGCGATGCTGGCACAGGATGAGGATGTGCGAGCCTTATATCAACAGTACGTGAATCTCCGTGGTATGTTTGTGAACACCCATCGTCGTGTGGACGCTTTGAGGACAGCCCATGCGGACCCCGCCGATGCCCGCCGTGCAGTCACCGTGCTGGAGGAGGAGTGTGACCGCCTAAGGGGATATATTCAAGTTGCGGAAAAGAAACTCGCTGGTGTTCCCGACAAGGAAGCATTGTTGAATGCTTGCAAATCGCTTCGTGCTGCCTTAGAGGAGGAATCGAGACTTGCAGAAAAGGGTGTGGAGTTGCAACAACAACTTATATCATCACGGCAGCGAAGCACGGAAATGCACAACCGCCTTCAGAATCTCCGCCGAGACGCCGCCGATGGGCGTGTAGACGTCATAGTGCGCCGACTGAGAGACGAAATACAAACAAACAAAATGATTATTGAGGAGCAACTGCCGAAGGAATTGCAACAGAAGCAACGCGAGAACGCTGAATTTGATCGTCTCATATCCGAACCATTAGATATGCAGGCTCTTACCACAGAGAACCAACAGCTTGACGAGGCGCTTAAAAAACTTCACCAACAAGTGAAAGAGCGACAGAAACCAGGTGAAGATGGGAGTACAATTGCGACGATCAAACAACAGGTAGAGCGCGTGGCCAAACGGAAGGTGGAGGTAATGGAGCAACTTACCGGTCTTCAAGCCGACAACAGCCGAACGCTTAATGATATACGAGAGCGTGAGAACCGCATTGAGCAGCTCCGGGAGGCCCATCACATGCTGAAAGATGATGACTTCCGTGAATTTTCAAAGCAGGTACTGGCCAAGAAAGCAGCAACTGAGTCGATGCGGACTCATTTGTCAGAGCAGCGTGTCGAGTATGGTGTTTTAAACTTTACTGAAAATGTCCTCAGGTCTCAGTTTACTTCACTGGATGCAGAAATTGGAGACTTGGAGGGGAAACTTGGACTTCAAGGGTACAGCCGCACAGTGGAAACACTGAGCAAACTCACTCATGAAAAGGATGCTATCGAAGGACTCAAGGGGAAGACACTGGAAGAGCTCTCCCGTGTCGTGCAGGACTTCACTATGGCAATACGAGAGCGTCGGACGAAACTTGCACCACTCATTAACGAGCTCCGTAGCGTTCGTCAGACAGTAGCGGAGGTGGATCAGGAATGGGCAGAGAAAAAGACTCAGTACGAGTACCAGGAGAGCGTGCTCATGGAGGATATCACAAAGATCGAGCGTGAGGTGCAATCCCTTCATGAAGAGACGAGTACTGATGAGTCCGTATACCACCGCCTGCAGGCGCAGCACTTGCTTCTCAAAGCCCACGTGGATCGTATAGAAGCCGAGAAGGACTTTGCGGAAATTGTTCGGCGGGGTGCAGAGGCAGCGGACGCCGCCGAAAAAGAGGGAGTCGTTTCAGGCTCGGGTTCCCTCAAGTGCGCGCACTGTGCCAAAGCGTGCGCTAACAAAGGATGGCTTCTGTACCACCTCTGCAGGGAGCATGGTCTCACTGTCATGGCAGAGAAAGCCTTCGAGTCTGCCATTGAAGATCTACAAATACGATTACGGGATCTGCAGCAGAAGCAGCGGGACATCCAGGAGAATTATGAACAAAACGTGCAGCAAGTAGAATGGTTTGGAAATCTGAAGCGCGTACTGGAGGCGAAGCTTCGTACCTTGCACAACGAGGGGTCGCGTTGCCGCAATGCACTTGACAGTGACATCAAGGAAATTATGGGTAGCGCAGGCGCTGGTGGAGCCAATGTTGACATGTTGGTACTTCCGGGTGACTAGGGCTTTCACTGCGCGGCGGAAGGCAGCTGGTCATGGTTCCGCAGCTGGATAGAATGCTAAATGGAGTGAGTTTGTAGATACAGCAGCTTCAATGAGGTGTGCGGGTAGGAGCTGGAGTCGAAGTAAATAGGTCGGAAGAAGGATGTGTTACATACAAAGGGAATTTGCAGATAATTGAGCTCCAAGGGGATTGGTAAAAGAAAAAAAAGTTGTGAAATGCATTAAGAAGCAGGAAGAAAAGTAAATATGAGGATAGGATGCAATGTACAACCCGCGTCCCCAGAATGCTGATCAAGGTTGTGGTACTTGCCGTGTTTGTTTTTGAAACACTGTGAACTGTGGGCGCCTAAATGTGAAAAGCCCAATTGTTACTGTGGTTCGGCGAGAAAGTATCACAGAGGGGAAAGTGGCTTTGATCTCTCGCACGAAAAGGTGCAAAAATTGCTTTTTTTTCTTTACACCCGCCATCCTCCCTTTTTCATTTTGCTTATGAATGCGCTCGGGGATTCGTGTAGGTTGTGCAATAACATCGAAGGTGGGAGCGGAAACACGTTGCTGTTGTTGCAATCCCCATATATTCACTTCCTAATTTCAGCATTTACGCATTTTGTCACGAAATAGCAGGGCAACTATATTTTGTTTCGCGCCCTCATGTTTAACTCATTACTTTCACCCCGGTTTATCTTTTTTTTGTTATGTTATGGCAGTGGTCTTGTAGCGGAAAAAGACTCCATAGAATAGGCCTGTCAGCACATTGCTCTCATAGAGGTCGCCCTCTTTTGGCGTTATAGATATAACCGTTACGTCGGTCCGTGCACGGTGGAATTCTCCCAGTTATCATTTCCTTCCCAGTCCTGTTTCGCGTCGCATAGAATGATATCTCAACCTACTGGAACCACACATGATGATGTGAATGAGCCAGTGGTTGATGGAAGTAATGCCGTGGCAGGTAACCTGGAAGGCACTCGGTTAGATACGAAGAAGTATGAGCAGGTTACTCCACTTGCAAGTTTCTCGCCCGATGAATTGTCAAAGCTACGTCATGTATTCCCTGACGCCTATCAAGCTCTGTTGCAGTATGAACAATTGTGTCGTCATAGTTCTGCGATAGTTCAGGTAAAAGAAACTGAGTTGCAACGAAGCATTGACGTCGGCCAAGAGGTACTTAGTCGAATAGATGCGCTACAGCTGCGGTGCGCTCAGCTGGCGAAGGAGCGTGATGATGCGCTTGCGATGGGTCAGGAACATGAGTCCCACTTACGGGAGAATATTGAGGAGTTGCAACAGCTTTTGGAAGAGCGAGAAAAGGAAATATCCCATTTGAAGGCGATGCAACATGATGTTGAGGATGAGGGGCGGCGCTTGCAGTCAAAACTTTCCGTTATGAGTCTTCCTGCAGCAGCACAAATCGTCGTTCTGCATAATCAGTTAGTGCAGCTAATTGAGCGTGTTGAGCAGGTGTGCAACAACAAACGGTCATCTTCATCTGTGGCGTCCACAGCGCGCATGAGTGTAGCGAGTATCCCTACAGATGGGAACGAAGCCGAAACTGTAGTGTTATTAGAGCAATGGTTAGCAGATTCTTTGGACCAAACCATACAGCGCACAAATGAACTAACAAACGCAGTCCACCTACTGGATGAGCAACTTCAACACGCAAAGCACCAAGTTGAGCAGTCGGAAAGGAAGTGTCAGGAATCGGAGAACAAAATTATTACTCTACGACATGAAAACGATCAACTCCAAGGCGAGCTTGTAGCACTACAAAAGGACGTCCAGGCACTTGACAGACAAGCTGAAGAGCTGAACGCGGCCGGTTTCCACCGTCACATGGATGCGGTGAACTCTAAGCAACACGAATTAGAAGAGGTGCGGCGCCAGCACTCCGCACAGTTGTTGTTGCTTAGAGAACAGCATGGAGAGGAGCTGCGCTCCCTTGAGGAGGAAACACGATCGCTTCGGGCCGAGCTGAGCCGTTATCGCGATGGAACCGCGGTGCCCGCCACTTACAACAGTCCGTCGAAGCCATTGGAAGTGCAAATGTCGGATCATCAAAAGCAGCAACTTCAGGAGCTAGTCAACGACTTCGAATCTGAGAAACATCGACTTGTAGGAGTAATAGAGCAGCTGGAAAACGCACTGCTTGATGGTAAAAGTAGTTATCAACGTTTGGTGGCGCAGTACGAGGAGGAGCTACAGCAGCAGCAACTCCGTGCAGCAGAGCTGGTGAGGACCGCTGCTGAGAATGGCAGACTCAAGGAGCAACTAGAGCATGCAACTGCCTCCATTTCGGTCGTTGGTGAGCTAACGAAGGCGCTTGAAACGAAGGAGCTGTACATCGCTACCCTTAATCAGCAAATTCGTGAATTGAGTATGGAGGTGACGAAGCTGAAAGGGGCGGCTCATTCATCGAAAAACCAGGGAGTTGCGCGAGGAAGCATCTCGAAAAATTATGAGGATATGGAAATGGAGTTGAAGCAGGAGCGGGAGAATTCTCAGCAACTGGGCGCTTCACTAGCCGCTGTCCGCTCGCAGTTGGATGAGCTGACGGTTCTTTTCAGCGAGCAGAAGCGCCGCGTGCGTGACTGCCTCCGGTGTCCACCACCACAACTGGGAATGGATCGGGAGCGGGTGACATCTCTTCTGCAAGCCAGCGCCAGCCGTGCAGCAACGCGTTTCTTCAACTGTTTAGAACAACAGCACCGGCACCTCAACTCACTTTCGCATCATGCCTTCACCCTGTACGGAGGCGTGGAGCCCATGCAAACGAAGGAAGAAGGAGCGGCAAATCGAAAAGCGTCAGGTGTTGCAGCGGCACACTATTCTTCTTCCATTTCCTCATTCCCTGGAATGGCAAACGGGCTGAAAAAGCCTCGGAGTCGCCAACAAGTTCAACTGGAGCAGATCCAGAAGAATGCTAGTCGATTCAGCTCTCCTGCGCGATCACCATTACTCGAGGACGAGTGCTCCGCCCCAGGTTACGTGGTCCTTCAAAATAGTGAGACTGCGGCTGCCTTGTCTACTGCAATGGTGCGCTTTCTGAATGATTTGACAGAAGCTGTGGTGCAGCAACTGTTGCAACCATACACAGGTCCACTTGAGGCCCTTCAACGGTTGCATAGTGCCTTTAACCCCTTGATGGGCGCGCACAACGAACACTGGACACGGAAAGGAGACACGATAAGTAGCGACATTGTTCACCATAGTGTCAGTTTGGATAACATTGAGGTATCTGCTGACGAGAATGCGTCTATGCTGAGGTTACCGACCTCACTGGCGCAGCAGGAGAAGGTCTCTCCCAACGATATTATTTGGACAACCGTAACTGAGGGGATTATTGACGCTTTTGTTGACGCATGCACAGTCGTGTTTCAGCGCGTGTATCGTGCAGCTGGATCTCAGCTTCAGCAGTGTGAAGAGAGGCTGAAGCAAGCTAATCGTCAGGTGCAGGCGAACTGCGAGGAGCGTATCCGTCGCACAGCTCTCTCTATGGTGGAGGGGGAGGGAAATCTTAATGCCCAACTTCAGGTTGCAGAAACAAAAATTCAGTCTGCACATCAGGCTCTCGACATACTGCAGGGAAAGTATGAGAAGGAGGCTTCACGCTGCTGTGAGCTCTCAGCTCAGGTGAAGCGACTGGAGGGACGGCTGACCGAAAAACAACGCGAGTTGGAAACAGAACGCCTTCAGTGGCGGCATACGGTCCGCGAGCTTCAAGATGCTTGTGGCATTGCTAAAGAGCAGCATGCGGAACAGGGAACGCGGCACCAACATCAGGTGCAAGAGCTGCAAGAACTACTGCGTAATGTGCGGCAGCAGCTGCAAGCAGCTCGTGACGAAGGTCATAGACTACGCCTCGAAGTGGAAAGTGTGCAGGCGGAGCACCAACAAAAGATCCAATGGCTGGAACAAGAGCAGCAGAAAACGCGTAGTTCTGAAGGAAAGGCCGAGCATGCGTTGCAGAACTTACGTGAGCAGTTAGCCGCATCCAACACAGCGTTGCAGGTGAAACTGAACGAGGAAACAGCGCGTGTGCAGCGTGCTAACGCAAATGTTGAGTCGTTGCAATCTGTGTTGCGCGATGCGCAGTCTGCCTATCAGCTCTTGCAGAGTGCGTTATCGGATGAGCAGGATCGACGGGAGATGGCTGAGGAGCGCGTGGAGGGGCTGAATAGGGAGCTGGCGCTGCTCCGCAGCCGCCTACAGGTGCAGCAGCAGCGAGTAGCGGAGATGCAAGAGGCGGAGCGACTTCAGCAGTGCCAATTGGATGCTGAGGCAAGGAAGAATGAAGCTTTGCTGAGGGTGAATCGTGCACTCGAAGGCCGTCTCTCAGAAGTGGAAGGTGACAGGGAACCGCTGCGGCAGCAGTTGCAGAGTTTACTACTGTTGAAGCACTGCTAGTAATACCAAAGCACCTTTCTCCTCACCCCTTCATTTCCCTACTACTTGTACCGCTATTTGTGTTGCTTTAGTTGCCCTCTGTTCCCCCATTCTTCATATCCCTTTTTTTCTCACTGTTGAGCTGTCTCGTTCTCT
>NW_027124833.1:104006-104770 GCF_001457755.1 Trypanosoma equiperdum | reverse complement strand
TTTTTTTTTTTTAATGTAAGAAGTCTTTCTGTGTTATCCCTCGTTTTCGCTCCTTCCTTAAGGGCTCCGCCCTACTTCCCCCCATTATTAACTACTATTTTTTCTGTACTGGTGTTCTCATTACTTTTCCTTCTTGCTTTATTTTATTGGTCCCTTTTTTTTTAAAAAATCTTCCTTCATCATGTCTGTGTTTGTTCAGTAACTTTAAATGGTGCCGCCTGCCTCGTCATATGTTTTTAACTTCGTGTGCGCCCACCAAAGTAAGTTGGAGTTCACAAGTACGAATGAGTGTGAGCGTTTGATTGATTGATCGAATATATTGTGGGAAAAGAGAGGAGGAAGCGGGTGGCAATGTCGTGAATCAGCGTGTAAATCTATAGAGCTGGAAGTAAATGATTGCGGGAGTGAAGGGGTGGAGTGAGGAGGGGGAAAGAAGAAGGAGGACTGCGTGTATTTGTGTTCTTGTATCTACATGGATAGTGGAGGCAGTCATGTCAAGAAAAGAAAAGGATGAAAGAACGGTAACGAGAAGAAGTGAGCAAGTAGAAAATACTTGAACCTGTGGTTTGAAACCCCTTTATTCTAAAAAGAAAGTGTAAAGGGAGGATTTAAGAAAACCAGTGGAAAAGGGATGACTGTCTCCTTGTCTCATAATTCTCCTCATTTTATTTTGTGTGTATGAAATTACAAAAAATTGAAAACAATTGAGTTTTCCACTACCTCTTTTTTTTTGTTGCCAAGGGTTACAGCAAGTCAGGGGGAAA
>NW_027124833.1:99510-103988 GCF_001457755.1 Trypanosoma equiperdum | reverse complement strand
TATATATATATATATGTATGGGGAAGGAAAACGGTTGCTCATCACACTTCTCCCAACTTCTCTTCCAACGCGCTCCCGTTAGTTGCTAACGTAGTATTATAGGAAGAAGACTAAAGATACTTACGAACACATACGTATTCATATAAATATATCCATACATTGTTTGAAATAGTTGTGCTGCAGACGGAGCCGCTATGAAAAGGGATACAAACAACCACAATGGAAGTGCTTGCGCGTTCCACGAAGGTTCTAGCCAGATGGTGGACACATCTTTTCATTCCACAGGAGACGGTAGTGGCGCTCCGACACAAAACGTCCAACAGCAAGAACAATTACCACACCGTACAGGAACTGGGAAAAGGCGTGTAGGTGGGTTTAGTCCTTCAGTTGCACCGTTTGCATTGGACACACAGGATCCAACGCCCCAGCAGCGGAGGACCTTACTGGGCCGTGGTGGGGTAGAGGCCATGAGACGGAACAGACAAGATCAAATGAACCTTTCATGCAATGAGTATCCCGACCCCCCACCCGTTGGGGTGCGCGCTCCGTTGCGTCATGTGGTGCGGCCTGGGTCCGCGAAGCACCAAGAGCAGTCTACAACATGCATAGATGAAGATACCCTGCGGCGAGCGAAGGCACGTTGTCCACAAAGCGCGCAGCAGCGTATGCCCAGTTTTATATTCGGTGAGGATCCGCAGGGGCCGCGAAGAACCGGACGCGCAATGCACGCGCAGAGCTATAAACCCACGTCCCTGTGGTGAGACGCTGATGCAGTTCCTGATTGTTTAGGGGATGTGAATCTGCAGTAAAAAGGAGGGGAAAGGACGAAGAGCCGAAAGGAGGTGGAAATGAAGCAAAGCACTGGCGAAAGCATATGTTTTTTCCCCCGCTGCTTCAACGCTGCGAGTTTCCTTTAATCAATGGAACATGGTTTCAACCATTCTTCCCTCCCCAGTTCCCTCTCTGCACCGGTAGCGTCCCTTAACTCTTTTTTCCATCGAGTTTGCTCCAATCCTCAGTGTCTGACTTCGGCAATTCATGGGTCAGTGAGTTGTGGCTCTGTGGATAGGACCCCCCCCTCCGGAAGGTGTCAATAGACAATAGATTAAAGTACTACTCTACCACTCTGTTAGCTACTGTCACACTCGCGTTTGTTTTCATTCGAGGATGTGCATTTGTAGTCCCGGTAATTTGTAGCTTCTCCTCTCTGCTCCTTTCCTTTCCTTTCACTGCACCCTTGGGCTTTTGGTTCTTTTCATTTCATGATTTTGTTTACCGGCCCTTCCCGCCTCGTGAAGAGCCGTTTTGGATCCGTTGCAAGCACTAGCACCACGGGCCAGTGCGTTGCAAACCCAGCGGAACCGTGACGAAGGCAAAGGTGGGGGGAGTATCATTCCACCGTTTTTCTCCCTTTTATTCATTCATTTTTTTTCTTCCTAAACGAACAGTATATTGATTTATTTTATATCTTTTCTCTACTCCTTTTTAAAGTGAGATTTTTTTTTTTTACAGCTTGTTCTAAATACCATCTTGTTAAATGATTTTCATTCTTTTCTTACCCATCCTTCATTCATCTATTTGTATTCCGTTCCGTGTGCACTCCGCGGCGATAACCCCCGGAAAAGAGGGTAGGTAGTAGCCACAGTTCGGAAAGGCTTGTGGGGCGCGGTTGTAGTGTCAAGAAAAAACCAGAAACCGACAAATGGAGCAAAAGGAAAATGAGATCACTACAGTTTACGCCAGTAACAACCCCGATATCCCAACACTGACGGAAGCCGCTACATTGATTCTCGCGCCCGAGGAGATGGTAAAGCTGCGGCGGAACATGACGGCGGAGAAGGTAGCGCACGCCAGGTACCTACGAGAGCATCCGGAGATTGATGCTATTATGCGATATGCCATGCGAAAACTTATTATGGAACGATCAGAAGATCCAGTGAACGTGTTATTAGAGTTTTTCTCTACAGCTGACCTACGAGCGGCGTTAGCGGAGGAAAATCCTGAAGCCGAAGGGCGTGCCGCCATGTTACGTGAAAAGCGTGGATTAACCATTGTACTTCCGGCCTAGAAGTCAGGTGCCCACACACCTTCTCGCACATAGCGAGTGTTACTGTTTATGTTTAACTTTGAGCAAGACTGGAGGTGGTTCACCACCTAATTTCCACTCTACATACTTTTTCGGTGGTGAATGATGTGCAGTTACTCCACAGAGTGTGTGTGAGTGGCTATTTAGAGAGGGTGGAGACAAGGGTGCAAAACGGTCTGCCGAGCACAGAAATGAAATGTGAGCGGGTGGCAGTATCGAAAGTATGTTCCTTGTGCGATCCGGTGGTACTGACTTCGTTCTGTGACGAGGGGAGACTGGGTTTTGTAAATATTCCTCCTCTACACGCTCTCTTTCGTCTTCGTTACATGTAAAAACAAACAAATAAATGTGCGTGCTTTGATGTAAATACAGATTTTAACTAAGACGGCAAGTAAAGGGGACAAAATTGTATGCGGGCTGGCTACAAAAATTTATGTACCTTCCCAAACAACCGGTGAAGGTGAAGGAAAGCCCCTTTGCTGTCCAAAAGTCGCGACGCTTTATCGCGGCTACTGGCGTAGCCGCTTTCGTCACAACTGCTGTTGCTTCGTATTTCACACTTGAAAAGGTGCGTGAGAGGCAGCGGAGGCCGGATGGGGTGTTGCTTCAGCATAGGAATGGGAAACGAGTTGTCATCGTCGGTGCTGGCGCCGCTGGCTGTGCCTTGGCTGCCAGTATCACAAGTGCGTGTCCGGATGTTCACGTCACGGTAATTGAGCGGGAAAAGAAGCATGTGTTTCACGCTGTGGTTCCTCTTGCCCACGTTGGCCACCGAAGTTACGATCTAAACACAACAGGCGGTGTCGATTTCCTTCGCTCCCCAGCCACGTGGAATGTGACACGTGAGGCCGCCCTCGTCCGTGGTGAGGTGCTACGTGTTGATACCACTAAAAACGAGGTTGTCGTGCGTGAGGATCAGGAGGCACTTACCGTAACGGCGAGGGCGGAAACGAGCGAGCAACCGTCGAAGAATGTGTTAACTTGGCCTATGGGCCTACCCTCATGGCTTCTTGGGGCGTCGCTGCCTCCGGTCAATGAGCATCGCTACCCGTACGACGTTTTAGTCCTTGCTTGCGGTGCCGCACGGAGTCTCGGACCCCTTCAGAAGTTCCTAACAGGAGAGCAAGTGGATCGTTACCGTATTGCTGTGAACCCTGGTATTACGCGTGACTGCTTGGTGCATCTCTACAAGGGAACGGTGCTACACGTTAAGGTGCCGCCGACGTCGTTTGCGGAGGGCGCGACTGGGGTTCGTTCAATTTCGACGATGCGCTACGTATCGAGACAACACGATGGTACGTTTATCGGTACTGTAAATACCGTGTGGCGCTACCTCTTCTTCTTCAACAAGCAAAAATTTTGTCCGTACATGGCAGTGACTGCGGACCGCGGTCCTAGTGATGCTCTTCCAATCGAGGTTAACGAAAGGGTTATGGACTTCTGGAAGCAACGTAGTGTAAACTTCATGCCGTGCACGTATATCACGCACCTGGACCCCCGTCGCAGCGAAGCCACATTGTACAACTACCAAACGCAACAAAAACAGGTGGTTAATTACCAGTTGCTTCTGCTGGACTTACCGCTTGTTGCGCCAGAATTTATTCGTAAGAGTGGACTGAGCCGATCGGAAGCTGCCGAAGGATTTGCCGAAGTGAATCCTCACACTTTGCAGCATGTCAACCACGCGAATATATTTGCTATCGGCGATTGTGCGGCATTGCCCACGGTGAAAAGCTACGGGGCCGTTTTTGCTCAGGTGCCGGTGGTAAGTCACAACGTACAACAACAGCTTTTGCACGGTGCTCATGGGACGGGTGAGATGTCAAACGCTGCCGTACGGTCTCGCTTTGCGCGTTACGACGGCTACTCATCGTTTCATATCGTTATGACAACTTGGCGTGCGATGTGGCCTGAGATGACATACGGTGACTGGAGGGATAATTTGAGTTTCCCCACTATCACAGATGCTCCTCTTTCGCTGACCAATAACCACATTTGGGACAACTTGGCTTGGGCTGACGTCCGCGGGTTTTTGAACGCAGTTTATTATCAATGGTTTTTGTACGAAGTGATGTTCTATTTTGTGTTTACGCGCGGTGCATGGTACCCACCGAAGTGGTTTTCCGTGCCGAGCTTTGGCGATGATGGAACTATGTTGTAATTGTCGAGTTGGGAATCTGTTGAGGGAACGTTTGTGCGAACGAGATCCGCTTATGCCTCTACATATGCTACAGACACGCGAATGCAAATACAAATTGGTAAGTAAAAGTAGGCGTCTCGATCGCAGGAGCGTTTCTTCCCTACGTTTAGTGGTTGGTAACTTTTCCCTACCAGTCATCACTCTTAGCGTGGCCTATGCCGCCGCATCTCACATTCCAGTTAGTCTTCCCTT
>NW_027124833.1:68255-99486 GCF_001457755.1 Trypanosoma equiperdum | reverse complement strand
ATATATATATATATACGTGCTAGCAAGAAGGCGTGCCTTATCCAAGGGCAAAAGAGAGAAAAGACCAGGAAGGAAAAGCATACAACTTAAGTAAGGAGGAAAACGAAAAAAAAAAACATCCTTTAGCGTATACATATATTATACATATAAATTCATCTATTCGAAGAACTTTGGTTTAAACAAAAAAAAACGGGAGTTTTATATGTGCAATGATGAACTTAGGAGAAACTCTTGACACCGGCAGTGCAGACGGTCGTCCTGGTCCCAGTCCGACTTTATCTGTCGGCAGCGGTGTCACACCAGCACCGTTGAATTCCTCAACCGTCCACTTGACAAGGACTGTGGACAGCGAATTAGGCGACACTAATATCGGCTATGACATCGCTGTTTCTCCCTTAAATGCGGAGACTGAGTCTCTTGCAACTCGCCGACCCTCAGCGTTGGACATCTTTCCGCCTGCAGGACTAAACCGCACAGACGACGGAAAGCCGTCGTCTTCCCATCCTGCCTCGAAACCTTATGTCACCGGCGGTGACGAAGGTAAAAAGCAATCTGAATGTTGGGATGCAGATGAAAACTTCCTCCTCAAACACACAAAGCACGTGTTTATTCTGACGAGTGCAGGAAAACCCATCTTTTCCCGTTACGGTAATGAGAACACAATCAGTGAACTATTCGGTGTGTTTCAGGTACTTATCACTATGGCACAGCAGAAGCAGGATGGAGGGACGTTGCATTGGATCAATGCTGCTGATCTGACTATTTACTTTCACGTGGATGGTGGACTTTACTATGTTCTGGTAACTCGTGGTGGAGAGTCACCATACAGTTGCAGACGTCAACTGAAACAACTTCATTACCAATTGCTAAGCTTAGTACCCAACGTCAACGACATACTTTCGAGATGCCCATCGTACGATCTTCGTCGTCTGGTTTCGTCTACCGATGGGGGTGTACTGCGGCAACTAATAAAACGAAATAGCAGGGAGGAGTGTTATATGTTTCGCTGCCTCGCTGCTTCACCATTGTCTGTCGCAAGCAGATGTCATTTGACATCTATTCTAACTCAGCACTATCGCAGTGGTTTTAGCAAGGGAGATATCAGCAGTGAAGGAGGTGTGGCGGCTGATTGCCACTTGTTTAGTTTTTTTTTCTTCAGGGGTCGTGTCGTCTGCATGGTTGGTTTAGCTGATGGCAAGGTATCTCTGCACATAGACGACACTCTTATCCTGTTAAACTTTGTCCGCTGCCTTCCTCTTTCGCAAGTGGGTGAGATATGGGCCCCGCTTTGCCTCCCGCGGTACAATGACACCGGCTATTTGTGGTGCTACTGTACTGATATGGGTGCTATGGTAAACGAGTTGGACTCTAGCGAGAGTGGATATGTGGCAAAAGACGACCATCATGGGGTAGAAAAACCGACTGCAAAGGAGCCATTTGCCGAGACGAAGCGCAGTGAGCTCTTGTTAGTACAAGTTGCGAGTAGCCAACTGGCTTTTGCGCCCCTTTCGATGCAGGCGCATTGCATAGCTCAGATGTTGCAAACATCATTCACTCCGCTAATCGATGAGTTGGAGGCTAGAGAAAACATACCGCTTTCACTCGCCCTACCAAACGTAGTAGCGCAGCGTCAACAGGAGGTGCACGAGAAAATTAGTAGGCTGCTTACAAGGGCAGAACAGCAATATCCTGAATGTCTTCCGTCTGCTTCACACGCACCCTCTTCGCTTCAATTACCCCCGGTACCTGTGCACCCATATGGATTGCAGTGGTTTGCATTGATCCTTAAGCAACCATCAAACGTCATATATAGTGAGCCTTCACCTGCTATGAAGTTGGATCCTCGGTTGAAGAAGCGCCAACTACGCTTACTTGTGAGGCTACGTTACGAGCTTGCTCTTCGCACAAACCAGAATGAACAACTGCTTGTTTTGAACACAGAGGAGGTCAACGTGGTTGTTATGAAACCTACTCCTAATTTGCTTACGTCTCTTGTGCAACAGTTTGGATCAAGGGATGAGTGCGTTAACAATGTTTCCCTTTCCAGTGGAAATGCCACGGCGTTGTGTAGTCATCTTCAGGAGTTGCTGCTTCTATTCTCTCCGCACGTGCCGAAGCACCAGATGCTACTTTGTGCTGTGAGTGTTGCGGTGGGTGTGATGGCTCGTGAGTGTGAGTTATCTTTACAGCAACCCCGTAGCAGCAAGTCGAGGGTGTGGTGAACCAATGGGTGGAAAAGCGAAAAAGTAAGTGAAGGGTGAAGGAGGTTTTTGTTTTTTAAATTTCCTTCCGCTCCCCCTGAAAGGCCCTTCTTCTACACCTCCTCACCTTCCCTCATTCCCTTTTTCATTCCCTCTGTGTGAACTCTACCTCCTTGTTTATCAAATATTCTGTGCGTATTTAACGTCTTTTTTGTTTAATGCGCTTATCTTCGTCTTCTTTGTTGTGACATTTGCCTTTGTTTGCATCACACTAAACTGATCTTTAACTCCACCCTTGTGGTTCACTGTTTTTTCCACCCACGTACTCATTATTTATTTATTTTTTCTGCGAAATAAACGAACGACGTAACGGCTCAGTGTTTGGACTATGCTTGCCAAGAAGAGGGCCGAGAGGCAACATGCCATTACAGCTACCGCTGGTGGGGAACGTAAGAAGGAACTGCAGAAACTGAAGCGCCGTCGCGAAGAGTCGAATGAAGAGGCGAAAAGGGATGGTCGGAGCAGTGAAAGGAAGCATCGACTGTTGGGCAGTGAAAGATTATCAGAAGATCCGATGCTCCTCTCAGCTGAAGACCCCACCTCGGTATTGCGCGCGATTGGTGACCATGTGAACACCCGGTTGAAAGAACTAGACTTTGATGATGATATCGACGCTGATCTCTTTGATGAAAGGCAACGGCAGCTGCGCGAGGAGGCAGAACTTGCGGCCGGGACGAGGAGTCGTCTGTTGGCCTCCCATATCGCTGAATTTCTTCACAAGCAACAAAAAAAAGGGACGATCGAATCTGAGAAAGTTGAAAGCCCATCGGCAACGGACGTCAGTGCTGTGTTTGTAGCTCACAACAGCAACGCCGTTACGGCAGTATGCAGTCTGGGCAACGAGATTGTGTTTCTCGGTGACAAAACGGGGGCTGTGTATTTTGTTGAGCTGAGAGATAATGCGGGTAGCACAAGAAAGGAACTACTGTCCCCTTGCCTCTCCGCTGCAGTACTTTCAATTGCGGTATCGGACACTCGCGGTGTGCGGCCTTCTCAGCGCACTCTTTTTGAGCGAACTACTGCTGACGTTAGTGTTACATCATATGTGGCAGTAGGAGCGGCGGACGGTACCATTGGCATCTGGGTTACGGATACCAGACGCCACTTGGGAACTCTGACAATGCATCGCTCCGCAGTAACTGGTCTCGCATTTCGTAACGATACACTTTACAGCGGGGGCTACGATGAGGCACTGCGGGTGTGGGCATTACCGCAGATGTCGTGCGAGGACAAGCTTTTTGGCCACACAGGTCGCGTGTTCGGTCTTCACTGTCTACGACGTGAGCGCTGCGCCACTGTTGGTGATGACGGTACGATGCGCTTCTGGAAAGTGGACGCTGCCACACAGCAGGAGTTCACTGCGAGTGCTCACTTCGGCGGAAAAGTGGTGCTTGAGTGCGTCGTGATGATGAATGACTTTATAGTCCTTTGCGGTGCTGCAAATGGAGCCCTCCTTGTTTTTGATGTGGGGAAGCGGAAGCCTGTGGCGGTGCGGGAGGGGGCCCACGGCTACGGTTTTGTCGGCGACGGGACTGGTCTTGAGAGCGAAGCAATTGCCATGCGACAGAAGTTAGACGGAAGTGTGGTCTCAGAGACGAGAATCCCCAACCCGATCACAGCTGTTGCTGCCATTCCATATTCGGATACGGCGGCGAGCGCTAGCTATGACGGTGTTGTGCGTCTCTGGCGTGTTGGCGCCGCATCTGAAAGCAGTGGAAAAACAGGCACAGGGAGCGGTGTACCGGCTACACCAGTTGTGCAACCGAGTTCACTGGACTGCCTTGCCTCCATCCCTGTCCGGGCTATCGTCACCTCACTGTATTTTCCTCCCACCAGTGATGTGCTATTAATCGCCTGCAGTAAGGAGCCGCGGCTCGGTCGATGGGTTGTGCAGCGGAGCGCATTGAACTCCGTGTACGTTGTGCCGCTGAACCAGGAAACACGTTTTAAATTGTCGTCTCGAGGGCGCGTCGAACACCTTCCCACTTTATTGTACGGCATTGACAATGATGGGGCATCCGATGAGGCAGATAGGATGGAAGACGCCACAGAGGGTCTTAGTGACGCGGGTGGTAGAGGTGGTTCATATCGATCTCATGATGAAGTGGGGAATGGCGGCGAAGAAGGCGATGATGGTACTGAAACAGACAACAGCACTGGTATGTTTACTGTTGGTGAGGAGGGTCAGATGAAGTTTAGCATGCCCATGAGTAATGGTGACAGATATCACGGTACGAAGAAGAAGTCCAAAAAGAGGACGCCAGGTGCGAAAGGTGAAGTTTGTGCCCCCAAAACTTCTTCCAAACGCTCCAGTACTGAAGCCGCAGAGGAAGAACGGCGAAAAAGAAAGAAAAAAAAGGACAAGAAGAAAGGAGCAGGAGGAGGGAAACACAGCACTGCTGGCGAAGAGGATAAGTAAGCGCGAGTGCATCTCACGAGTGAAGGAAGTGTCTTGTGCCGCGAACTCAAATTCCCTTCTTCTTCTTCCGCTCCTCCTCTTGGAGATCACTTGTTCCCTTGTCTGCCGTACGGAGCCTAGTTCCCCGCCGTTTTAATTTTTTAATATTTGATTCTGCTCTCCAAATATCAGTGAGGATGGACGGGAAAGAGCGGTGTTTTTTGAGATCAAGTGGTATTTGCATGAACGAGCAAGCGAACGAAATCGCGCAAGCACACAACCCGTGTACACGTGGGCGTGTTCAGTCTTCGGGTACGTTTTTGTGCAACGGGGAAGAGACGACAGTATTAACAGAGGGAGGGCGGGGTAGGGTAGTTGAAGCAAAACAATAACAATAATAGTAACCACGATTTTTATTCGCGCTTAATGTGGTGCACGCACATGATGAGTATTTGGTCGATGTAGACAACGTGTGCAACCGATGTTTGAGGTGGGGAAAGAAACTTTGATGTTAGGGTGTGTTTCTGCGTTCAGACATGCCTGCGCTGACTGAATTTGTCCTTGGGTCACTAACTCTCTCACGGTACCTCACTCTCAGCTATGGGTTGCTGCCGCTTCGGTTCGACACTTATCAACGGTGTGTTGGCATCTCTCTAACTTTTTTTCCAGTCCTACTCTCCACGCTCCCTGGCCCTATTTCTCTACCTTCCGTCTACTGGGGGTTTCCAGTGCATTTTCCTGACTTCTTTTTTTTTTTTGCCACTTATCCTGTCTATGATGACGATTTAACGTTCTGCTTTTTCTTTTTCTTTTCTCTTTTTCGTTTTCCTCATTATACACTTCCACATGATACTTCCATTGAAGCACACTTCCCGCGTTCCGTTTTTGTGGTGCCGGAGGGTCTCATCTTACTTACATGAGTTGCGCTGGATCCACAAATGGTGCGGACGCTTGCTCTGCGGTTGCCTCTAACTATTCCGCTTGTGACGTTCGATCAAGCAAGCGACCGAAACGAAAGGTGGCGATTATATTCGGCTACATTGGCGAGCGGTACTGTGGACTGCAATGGAACCACCTACCGAATTACCCAACAGTTGAGGAGGAATTACTGCGTGCTCTGCACCGTGCTGACATGATATCTGAGGAGAACTACGCGCAACAAAAGGTTCAGCAGAAACTTAACTGGGAGCGTGCCAGTCGCACCGACAAGGGTGTTCACGCCCTGCGCAATGTGATCTCGCTTAACGTGATGCTACCGTATGCAAAGGACTCAACGAGCGAGTTTGATGTGGGCGAAGCGAGGCGGTTACTGACGGAGGCGCTTCCGAGTGATATCGTCGTGTATGAAATTATTCCAGTAACGAGGAGCTTCAATGCGTACATGATGTGTGGGTCCCGCAAATATGAGTACTACCTTCCAACATTTGCATTTATGAATAGCGAGGAGTACTCCAACATATACTTCCCACCATCTCTCGCGCCCTCAAGACCCACGCTGGAAGAGGTAGGTTTTTTGGGCACTAAAACAGCAGGGGGTGCAGCAACAAATGCCAACGGTAACGGTAACGATGCCACGGCGGGAAGTAAAAGACAGCGGCTTTGCGAAAAAGAAGGTGGAAACAGCAATGGTGAGGTGACTGCATGTTGCACTGAACAAAATAATCTGGAAGGAAATACCTCTCAAACATGTCAGCGGTCAGACACCATTGACGATACGGGCGGTGGTAACAACAACGGTGGTGATAGCCCGCAAAAGTTTCACGACGGACTGTTTGAGAAGATGTTAGTGTTTCACACAATTCCCGAGAGCGCGATGCAGGTAGTGGCTCGTTACCGCGTGACACCACAGCGCTTGGAACACGCGCGAAATATCTTCAAACTTTTTGAAGGTACCCACTCGTACCACAACTTCACACCGGGAGGAAAGGCGAGTGATCCCTCATCTGCGCGTTACATCACCAGCGTCACAGTTAGTGAGCCGTTTGTTGTGGACCCTTCTGATGACGCCATGTTATCAGCACTTCAGTTGTGGGCTCCTTCGCGCTACTATTCTCCTGATGATGAAAGGTTAGTTTCAGGGGAAGTGAAAGATGACGATGAAGTCGAACAAGAAAGAGAACGTATGCGTGAACGTATGATTCGCATTTACGGCACCCCTGCCGCTGAGGGAACGGGTGATATTAACAGGAACATGGGAGACAGAAATCGTGTTGGTCTCGAGGTTGTGCGCATTGAATTGAGCGGCCAGAGCTTTTTATTTAATCAAATACGCAAAATGATCGGCACTGTTGCTTCTATGTGCGCTGCTGGCTTACCACCGGATTACCTGCGTGATCATTTCTTGAACAAGGCAGTTCGATGCGGCACACCAATGGTGCCTGCGAATGGTCTTTTTCTGACGTATTTGGACTTTCAGAGGTACAACTATCGGTTGGATCGAATTCAACTCGAGGGGGAAAATGGAAAAGGGAAGGGTGGTATTTATGTGGACCGTGTGGACGAGCAGGCGGTAGAAACTTTTCGACGGAAAATTGTAGCTGTTGTGCTGCGTAACGAAATGGTCACCGACGCCATAGGGCGGTGGATGCGGTCGTTGCGCCACGTGATGAGATTAGCGTGTAAGATTGAGTTGCCGTAACAGAGAGGGTGTTATGGTGTCTTTCGTTCTCACCATTTCACCGCGTTGTCCAAATAAAGGGAGGGCATATTACTTGACTCCTTCCGCGTCGTCTTCTCTGTTATCTCTCTTTTTTTAAAAAAAAAATAACTTCACACATCTGCACGTATTTTTGCTTTTCGTCTTTTCGTGTGCTGTGTGTGTGTGTGGGGGGGGGGACCCCTGTCAATCTTTGATTGACCCCCTGTTTTGTTTTGTCTGTTGCCATTTGTTTCCTTTCCCAACCAATCAAAGAGGTAAAGTTGAAGAGCAAGTAGGGAAGCGAAGTGACACCCTTTGTGGCGGCAGCAAAAACTAGACCGTTAAACGAAAACATATACGCGCGTTCAGTTGCTGATATTCCCATTGCGGTTGTGAGTGTGTGAACACGGTAAAATAATACGTACCGTGAAGGTTTTATTTACCTGCAACTCGTCGCTTCCTGATAGGATGTGGGACGTCGTAAGCCGCGTTGGAAAAGCGGCTTACCGCACCGCTGCGTTGACTGGTCTAGCTGCTGGTACGGAGCAACCGCCATATCCCTGTGCGCTTCCGTTAAAAACTGTGAGCAGCGATAGTGACGTTGATTCCATGAGAGAAGTGCTTAACAGCGCCTTTGATGCTTCAAAAGACATGTTGGAAAACAATGGGGAGCACCAGTGGCAACTTGTGGATTATGTGGACCCTGAGGAAGGAGGCGACTTGCATTTGTTTACTCGTCCACGAGTTGGACCTTTTAACTTCGTCAAAGCCACCCTGTCCTTCATGGGTGTTTCACCACAGAATGTGCTGGACACGATGCACAGCGACAACGCCGATGACCGCAAACGATACTCCGCAAATCTCTCCCACTTTGAAGTGTTGGCCAAACCCATGGCTGGGTGCGCCATAGAGTTACACAAGTATTGGGCACCACCGCCCGTGGCTGGCCGCGAGTTTGTCTTCGCTGCGGAGAAGAAATATGTTGAGAGTGAGAATGTGTACTATGTGCATGGCTGTAGCATCGACTACACCCCACAGATGGAAACCTCAAAAGGCTTTGTCCGTGCAGCTTGCTTGTGGGCATGGAAACTGATGCCTGTGGGTGACAACACCTTGGCAACTTATGTGAGTTGTATGAACCCCCGCGGGTGGACGCCACCGTTTATTTTCGGTTGGCTGAAGTCGGAGATTGGAAAAGAACTTGTTGCTTGCCGCCGTGTGTTGTATGGTGAAACCGTCAAAGTTGAACGAACCACGCTTCAAGGCATGGGCCTATCAGACGAGGTGAACAATTTGACAGACGAGGAGCGAAAAAGGATGTCAGAGGGGGAACCCCAACCCGAGGCCTCTTAATTGTCCGCGTGCCCATCGTCTCCGCAGCGGCTGGATAAAGGGAGGGAAGAGAGCGGGTATAATGAAGTAAGAAAGAGATATCATTTTTTTTTTATATAAGGGGACGGTGAGAAACAGGAATAATCGAAAAGGATGAAAGGGGAAAATGAGGAGGCCAATGGGGAACGAAAAGGCGGACAACATGAACATGGAGGGAAACAGAGGGATGGACTACACGGACATTACCGGCGAAAGGAAGGAGGTAGTGAAGGTGTTTTGGAGAATTAGGGGGGACTGGAGGGAGTGGGAAACTGACAAATCGAGGAGTGGTGAAGAATTTGAGGTACGTAGTCAAGTGCCCAGCGGACGGACATTTGGAGGTCTCATGTTTTTCTTTCGATGGGCTCGGAGCGCACTTTCTTGCTCTTTTCCGGTAAGGAGCGTTTTAAAGCGGTGGCGCCTGTGGTACGTCATTGACAAGCTCGAGCGGTGGGAAAACAAATAATAATGGAAGGTGGAATGTCGATTGCAACTTATTTCTAGTGCCGGCAGTATCGCAAAATAGAGATGCACATGCCTTCCTTTTGTGTTTCCCGCTTCCCTTCTCCTACCACCAGGTGCCCTTTCCTTTTCATTCCGGATCGCCGTGCTGGGTCCCTTTGTACCCTCTTGGAGGCAGAAGTTTCTTCACTTTCTTTCTCTTTTCAATTCATTGCTTCCTGACTGTTTGCTTTCCTTAGAGAATGGCGCGAAGGGGTTACACCTGCATTCCTCCCCACTCGACCGTGTCTCGGTTCTTTTGTTTGTTAAGATATTCATCATCAGATTCTCAAAGGCCTGGGCAACCAAAGGGCCAACAGAGTGATGTGTTGTATACTTTTCAGTACTCAGATGGGATACATAATGTATGTGCCAATGTATCCAGGAATGCGGAATACACTCGTGCTTGTGACAGCGTATATATTTATATATACGTATCTATTTACTTATTTTCATTTCTATACCAACCTGACGTCGCTATGGTGATGGCTCTGAAGCTACGAGTGGAAGAAGAGGAGAATGGGGAGAAAGGTTGGCAATTTCACTTTTCGCACCCTTTAAAAGGGAAAGGAGAGAAAAATAAATAAATGAATCAATAAAGGCAAAACAGTAGGTGGTATGTGTGTGCTGAATTTTCAGGAAAAGGGAGCGGCCAGTGAGAAAAGCAGAAGTTTGTTCGTTTCTTTTCATTTTTTCCCCTCTTTTGCCCACGTTTTTACTCTTTTCTCTCCCCCTTTTTTGAACGAACATCCTTATTCTGCCTAATCGACAGTGCGACCGGACCATGTAAACGACGGAGATTATATACGTGAATATATACGCATGTATGTTCACACACACACATATATATATATATATACATATCACGGTAATAACAAGGGAAGGCTCTACTCATTGAATATTTTCCACACACGTTATCCTGTTTCCCGTTTCTCTCTCCTTTTCTTTTCCGCTTTTTCTCGCTTTCTGGTTTCTCTAGTTCATAAACAGGAACAAAAGGAACAAAAAAAAATCGATATGCACCTGTGAGTCGGTCTTCGGCATACCATAATGTTTTTGAGGTGTACTGCCACCGTTGTAACGGTTCTACGCAACAACAAAAGAAAGGGGATGGACTACATCATTTTGCCTGTTCCATTGCCTATTTTTGCAGGTGTTGAAGTGGCCGAGTGGGTGTGTTAGCTACCTACAGATCGTTTTTATTATCTGTTTTTTTCTTTTCCTTTTTTGGCGGTGATATCGCATAAATCCTCATTTATTCAGTTCTTTTTTTCGTATCTTTTCTCCCTTTATTATTTTTTCCCCCTCAAAGCACTACCGTTTCTTCCCTTCCGGGTCTTGCAACAGCTCGTGCTCTGAGGAAGTGCGTGTTTTGTCTTCACATCACTTCGTTATTGGGCTTCTTTTCACCAACAACCAACACCACAAATCGTCACACCTCGTCACGCCGTCGCCGTTCTTGTAAATTTTTTTCTTCTGTCTAAGCCACTCAGGTTGGAGTTGTCGATTTTATCGCCAGGGAAAGCAGGATAAGTGGTAAGGGGATAAAACTAAAAAGCCTCTTATTTGCAACTCCAGACCGCGTGTGAAGTGGAGAATAAGGATGGCTGAGTTGGCCAAGAGTGCGGTATTAGTGTCATCGTGTACTGATGACCTGTTGGGTGACGCAAAACAAGTTGTTGTGGGGCCAAATCAAGAGGATCTGCACTCAGCAGAAGCCGTTCTTAATCGCTATTCAACCGTGGGGTTTCAGGCCTCAAATTTAGCCCGTGCTTTTTCTATATGTGAAATGATGCTGACACCCCAATCTCCATCCCCATCGTTGATGCCCACTGAAGGGGACCAAGCATCTGAGTCACCAGTGATGGTGCAACCGACATTATTCGTTGGGGTCACTGCCAACCTCTTCGGGACTGGTTGCCGTGAGGCAATTCGATTTCTATGCACGGAGTGCGTTCCATTACCGAATGGAGTAGAACCCGCAACACCACTGGACGACATGGCTGGAATATCATGCGATGGGACGGGTGCACTGAAACCCTCGCCATGCGACTCGAGGGCGCTCATTCACGTTCTTGTGGTGAGTGGCGGTGCGATGGAACATGACATACGCCGTGCGTGTGAGTCGTACAAATTATCACGAGATGGGGCAGAGGAAGAAGGGGAGCAATTCCACCATCCGGTGGAACGTGACCGCTCCCGCAGCAAGGGGACTGACTGTCATTTTGGAAATGTTCGTTACAACAGTAGTGGGGTGGCGTCACGCAACCTTTTTTCATGCGTTATGCGCTGTCTTGTGAAGCGACTTGCGGAAGCGCAACGAAAGGAAAAGGCAAACCGCGAAGCTGCTCCAATTCCCGAAGCCTATTACGATGTATGCTCGTGGGCCATAACCCCAAGCACACTTTGGTACATGGCTGGTCTGTGGATGGCTGATATATTTACAGAGGCCCTGCAGGAAACTGGCGAGGTTACTGACGAGAAGGTGGCCAGCGAAGAGGGACTGAAACGTGCGAAGAGTACCGTCCTCTACTGGGCTGCACGGAATGGTGTTCCAATTTTCTCACCCTCTCTTACCGACGGTGACATTATGGAGTTCATTCTCACCGCAGGGGACACTGGTGTGCCTTTACTGCAATTAGACTTGGTTGCAGATATTCACCGTCTTAACAGGCTTGCGATGCGAAGTCGACGCACGGGAATGATGATATTAGGCGGTGGCGTTGTGAAGCACCACGTCTGCAACGCAAATCTGATGCGCAACGGGGCTGATTATGCAGTGTTTTTGAATAATGCGCAAGAGTTTGACGGCAGCGACGCCGGGGCTCGCCCTGGTGAAGCAGTTTCTTGGGGCAAGTTAAGGTTGGACTCCACCGCAGTGAAAGTGTACTCGGAGGTGACAATTGTGTTTCCGTTGATTGTTGTTCATGTATTTGTGGCGTGGGTCCGAATGATGCGGAGTAAAGGAAAGGAGAATATCCGCTCGTGATTTGTTACAACACCTGTATGAGCATGCCTATTGCCATTTGTTTGATTTAGTGTACGCTTTGTACAGTTGCTTCAACAGGAATGAGCAGGGGTGGCGAGTCCGGTTCGAGGGCATACGAATCCATTGCCTCGTGAGTTAGTGGGTTTGTTTGCATGTGTACGTGTGTGTGAGGGGCCAAACAACTTTTCCCTGATGGTCGGTCGCTCGTTCGAGGGGGGAGGGATATTTTCCGTTCCTTAATAGTTCTAAATGGGGTAGTGTGCGTTTGGCTGCAACAAGTGCTTTCATGCCTTTGGAATTTTTGGCCTTAGAAGCTGTGTTCTGTTTTCTCTACTTTTCAGAGTTAAGCAAAATGGTGTGTAAGCCTTTAACACCGATCTCACGATTAAAAAAAAATGGTAGAAGTCTACCCGCTCTCACCTTTCCTCTTGCGTGTATAATATATATATATATATATATATATACTCTACATTATCTCTCTTCAGCACTTTCTTTCTTTTTTTTTTGCTCTATATACCTCTTGTAACACTAATGATGAATACCGAAAATAAAGAAGGGAGTTGGCGCTATTGATGGAAGGGCGCCACGGCTTCAACTTTCACTCCCTGGGAGGTGCGGTCGATTCGCACAACATTTTCTCCGCTTTATCCGGAAGAGATGACGGCAACGTTGATTCAAATGGAGCTGCCATGTGGGATATTGCAACGAATTTGGTACTGACTCTTCTATTAACCGCTCTCTCCAAATACGTACGTCGTTTCCTCATGGAAACGTGGCCCGCCTGGGTCTCGAAACAGTTTAAACGACTTTTGGGTACGCGTGAAGAGGGCGTTGTTGCGGCTGCAGATGTTTTCCGTAGTCAGCCAGAGGAGTTTGCCTTTGATAATGAAATATTGGTGGTCGCAATGGAGAGGTACATTTCCTGGGTGCTTTTTTCGAAGGGAAAGCCAAAACTAAATAAAGGTAGTGCAACTGGCGCCAACATCCCAGCCGAAGGCGTATCGGAGCAGTCGATTCCTCTGCTTCGGCATGCACAGTACCTGTACACACCACTTAATTTGTCACCGTATAGGGGCAGGAAGGATATGTTTAACGTGCTGCGCCGGTATTATCGTGTTTTACTTGTTCCCGGTGATGGTGACGTTTTGGAGGTGGAACCTGGGCTTACCATTTGCTTTCATCAACAGTTCGTCTCTACCTCGTCGCTGAAGTCTGGCAAGCCCGTGTCACTGCGTGGTAATGCGGAAGTTTTGAGGGAGTATCCTCCTGTAAATTTTGATGCGACCCCCTTGGACCCTGGGGCTAAAAATGAGGATGTTAGCCAAAGTGGTAGTGATGATAGTCAGTTACATGACGATGGAAAAACCACACGGCAATCAGGGAATGAGCGCGATGCGTACTTGCGTACGAGGAAGGTTATTGTCCGCCGAGCCCTGTTACGGTGCACGGATGCGGACAAGGGGCGTGAGCGCATCTTAAACTTTGCTCGCCGCGCATATGAGTGGTACATTTCCACTGTTGGTGACGTTGTCGAACGATATTATTTCCACCCGAGCCGCTCAGAATTGCAGTGTGCGATAACTTCAAAGTGGTTGGACGAATCTGTGATGCCCCTCCGGTTTCCCATGCGTCGCTACATGATACCGACCGGGAGGTGCGGTTTTGAATCACTTTTTTTTCGTCAGAAAAGTGACCTGATTACATGTCTCACCGAGTTCAAAGAGAAGCGGGGTAGGTTTGGGGTTCCAGGGGTCGCGCAGCAGTTGCTAATTCTTCTACACGGTCCGCCTGGCACGGGGAAAACTAGTGTTATCCGTGCAATTGCGGGCTACCTCAATCGTAGCATTGTTGCTGTCCCTATCGAATACTTTCAAACAAATAGCAAACTACAGGAGATTCTATCTGGCGGCACAGTGAAGCTAGAAGGGTATAGTGCACCTGTTGCAGGGAATGAATGCGATCTTGAGGTCAGGAAAACAGTGTATGTCTTTGAGGATTTTGACGTGGTCACACAGTTAATTCCTTTCAGAATGTCGCTCACCCATCAGCGTTGCCCGCCTTCGAGTGTCTCCTCGCCCACATCATTTGATGGTGTTGAGGTGGGTTGTGGAACCCCGACTTCCGCCTTTGAAGCGGGTAACGATGACCTTTCTACCGAAATTCCTCAAACCCTGCATGAAGACACACTCTTACCTGATGAGGGACCTAACAGTCCTCCAAATGTAGATGCAGACGCTTCCGTAAAAGGGCGTACAAGTGAGGCTGAGAGCAAAAGAGAGAGCATCAATGATAACTTGCTTGAGGGCGCATGTGATGAGAGCGACGCAATTTCTGAAGTATCAGTCAGTGAGATGCGTCGTTTCCAACGGAGACTTGCTCGCGACTTTCTTTCTCCAGAAGGGCTCCTGCGCACGCTTAACCCATGTTTCGCACAGCCTGGCCGCGTGATTGTGTTCACAACAAACCATGTGGAGTTACTACCGGCGGAGCTGTTCAGGCCTGGTGTGCTGACGATGGACATTCATATGTCCAACTGGGAGGCGAAAACAGCCTTTGAGTTCATTGCGCATCACTTCAGAAACTCACTTACTACAGAACTTCAGCAACGATTTGAAACTTTCTTCTTGCGGTGTGAAAAGGAGGGACGGCAAGTTTTTATGAATCCCTCTTCACTCGAGCATTTATTGTTGACGTATGACAGCGCCGAAGATTTACTACTGGAGTTGGAGCGTCAATATTAATTTTCACATTCTTTTACAACTCAATTGCCCCCTTCCTAACACACGCTTTCTCTTCGAACACCGAATATTTGTTTTGTGATTACTCTCTTCATTTCCTTCTTATTTTTACTTTCCTGTGGGTGTGTTCCTTTTGACAACTTTTTGTTACTTTGTCCGTGTGTGCCGTTTGGTTTGTCCTCATTGGAGGTCGTAAACAAGCAAGTGGTAACGAGAGCGAAAGAAAAAAAGGAAAGAGAAGGTAAAATTAAAAAAAGAGTGTGTAGTGAGGATTAGGAGAACACGAGCATTTACTGCAACGTGTTTTTTTTTTTAAGTAATACCATTATTAAAGAACAAACAGGTAACACGTTCCCTGTAATACAAAGTTAGCCATGACGTCTTCAATGATCCCTGTGGATCCCGACAAGCGGGACGACATATACTACCGTTACAAAATGCCTGCCATTCAAACAAAGGTAGAAGGCAGTGGTAACGGTATCAAGACTGTCTTTCCGAATATCCACGACGTTTGCCTCGCCATCAACAGGCCAGAAGAAGTCCTGATGAAGTATTTCCAGTCAGAGTTTGGTGCTCAGCGCACGGTGTCTGAAAAGGACGACAAATTTCTTATTATGGGAAGTCATACAGAGGAACGTGTACAGGAAAAAGTATATGACTTTATCCGCCAGTTTGTCCTATGCAGGAGCTGCCGTAACCCCGAAACTCAGCTCTCTGTGGAGCGCAACAAGAAGGGTGCCCCCCAGGTTAGCATGTCGTGCGGAGCGTGCGGTAAGTCGATGAAGTTGGAAGACCTTGGAGCGCGCTACGTCACTGCTCTCGCTACTCACTTCGCCAAAAACCCACAGGCAGCACTACGGAAAGGCGCAGGTACGGCGGAGGCTCGTAAGAAGGATAAGGCCCAACAGGAGGAGGCGGCGGCTGCTGCAGCAGCAAAGTTGGCGGTTCCTGTGGAGAAACACGTGATTATGAAATCAGACCTACAGGATACACGTGAGGCGCCGCAAGAAGTGCTTGCACGCTTCATGAGACAATGTGAAGGTGACTACGAAGAGATTCTGCGTCACTCCATGGAACTTATGTCAACCTACAACTTGAAGGACAAAATGGGGCCGCTACTCGTTCTGAATGCCATTGTAATTGCCGAAAAGGAGTTCATGGCTGGTTTACGACGCCATACGGCACTGCTGAAGCGCTTTTCAACCCTTCCAGACTCTGTACTGTACGACGCTTCGGCGGATGAGACGACAAAGACGGAGCGACAAAAGCGGAAGATGCAGCTGCAGGTTGCTGCTATGGAGGAGTGCGCCCGCATATGCGTGCAGCACCTCAAGCCTGAGCAGCTTGTGGTTGCGTTATTTGTTCTTTTCATTGAAGGCGTTCTCGAGGGTGAATCGATTAAGAACTGGCATAACGAAGGAAAACCCCCGTCAAAGGTCGACCCAGCGGTATACGCCGAGATGAGGGAAGCGGTGGAGCCACTTGTCGTGTGGTTGGATGGGAACAAGTGTGTCGCAGCGTGAAGCCCCGTGGCCTCATTCCGTCCATCGTAACTTCAATTTTTCCCCACTCCTGTCTTTACTCTTATTTTTCCTCCATATTCCCCTTTTTGTTTACTTCAGCGTCGGCTGCTGTGTGCGGACCGCCTTATTTCCCTCACCTTTTTTTTTTTGCACCACATTAATTTTTCACTTCGGTCCCTTCCATCGTCGTGGCATATCGGGTATATCGCGCGCTGTGGTGATGCACTCAGAGGCGTGAAATGAAGCGCAACATACTCCTTCCTTGCCGTGGTGAACCGAAATGGTTTTTTGTACTTGCCTCACAGTTGTTACCATGTAGTTTACATCTGCAACCGTGTGAATCAATTCGCATCACAAAGGCTGTTTGGGGTAGGGCAGAAGAAAGCTAAATGACTTGTTGGTATTCTAACCTCGTTGTAGTCGTTAAATAAATCGCAACGAAAGGTAAACATATTGTGGCTTGCGCCATTCCGTTCCGCTTCATTTTATTCCCCTTTTGAATGTTTTCTTCGGCGCTTCTCTCATGTATACGAAATGGGGAAAAAATGAAGAACCGAACGAGTGCACTGCAATAATAATAAGGTAAAAGCAGTTACAGTAGTGAAAATTGGGAAGAAGTGGAGGGCAGGTACACGTGGTTTCTTTTTTTTCCATACTGTTCTGTGTACTAGTGGACGGTGAAGCGTTTTAAGTGTTGTTTGCGGAGACGGGAAACGAAAAACCAAGAAATGGAGGATGAGGGAAATTTGTTGGGTGTCGATGTGGGAAAAGAGAGGAAGGGAAGGCTGTACACTTTCATTGGGTATCTGCCCTTACATCGAATGAAGCGGGCAGGGAAGCGAGGGGGGATTATAATGGAGTGAAGGCATTTAATAGAGTAGGACATAGTCGGGTGAAAGAAGGTGATGACGGGGAAGTAAAATAAACCCTGTACAGCGCAGGTGTGGGAATTCTTGTCCAGTCTGTTTATTTTTCCTCCTTTGTTTCTCCCCCTTGTGTGGGGTATAGTTACACAACCCTTCCTCTTTTTGTCTTCTTATGCCTGCACGTCGGCACAACCATTGTTGAGTATTGTCTCGTTGCTGTACTCCTCTATGGCTTACTTGCCTGTGATATCAAGTACCTTCATAGCGGTTGCCTCCCCTCTGTCGAAGGAAGGGGAAAAAAGAGGGGTAAAATTACACATTACCGGGAATATTCACAGCGTTTCTTAACCGATGCTAAAAGGAGGTAGCAGTACATCTTTCCTGCTTCCGCAGCAGTTTGTTGAACCGCTTCCTCACGCACCTGTAGAGATTAGTGCACTACACTACGGCCTTCTTTCTCGTAACGATGTGCATCGTCTTTCCGTACTTCCATGTCGCCGTGTTGTTGGTGATGTTAAAGAGTACGGAGTCAATGACGCCCGTCTTGGCGTATGCGACCGTCTTTCCATCTGCGAAACTTGCGGACTCAACAGCATCGAGTGTGTTGGACATCCGGGTCACATTGACCTCGAGGCACCAGTTTTTCATCTTGGTTTCTTCACCACAGTGTTGCGAATTTGCCGTACTATATGCAAACGCTGCTCGCATGTGTTACTAGATGATACTGAAATCGATTATTATAAGAGGCGTTTGTCGTCTTCATCCCTCGAACCGCTGCAGCGCACGATGCTCATTAAAACGATACAAACGGATGCATATAAGACACGTGTGTGCCTTAAGTGTGGCGGTCTGAACGGCGTAGTACGGCGTGTGCGACCAATGAGGCTTGTTCACGAAAAATATCACGTGGAGCCTCGCCGTGGTGAGGGGCCTAGGGAGAACCCTGGTGGTTTCTTTGACGCTGAGCTGCGAACTGCATGTGCTTACAACAAGGTCGTCGGCGAGTGTAGAGAGTTCGTTCACGACTTCCTTGACCCCGTACGTGTCCGGCAGCTATTTCTTGCGGTTCCACCTGGGGAAGTCATACTGTTAGGCCTAGCACCTGGAGTTAGTCCTACGGATCTACTCATGACAACACTTCTTGTGCCTCCCGTGCCCGTGCGGCCACGAGGGTGTGCGGGGACAACGACCGTTCGCGATGATGATCTCACAGCTCAGTACAACGACATCCTGGTCAGCACAGATACCATGCAGGACGGATCTCTTGATGCCACTAGGTATACGGAGACGTGGGAGATGTTGCAGATGAGGGCAGCGAGGCTACTTGATTCGAGTCTTCCAGGGTTTCCACCAAATGTCCGTACCAGTGATTTGAAATCATATGCTCAAAGACTAAAGAGCAAACATGGCAGGTTCCGCTGTAACCTCAGTGGGAAACGTGTAGACTACTCGGGTCGCTCCGTCATTTCACCCGACCCAAATCTTGATGTGGATGAGCTCGCAGTGCCCCTTCATGTTGCCCGTGTGCTGACCTACCCTCAAAGAGTTTTCAAGGCCAACCATGAGCTAATGCGTCGACTTGTGCGCAACGGCCCGCACGTTCACCCTGGCGCCACTACCGTTTACCTGGCGCAGGAAGGCTCAAAGAAGTCCCTCAAGAACGAGCGGGATCGACACCGCCTGGCAGCACGCCTTGCAGTTGGAGACATTGTTGAGCGACATGTGATGAATGGTGACTTGGTTTTATTTAATCGCCAGCCTTCGCTTCATCGTGTTTCAATGATGGCCCATCGTGCTCGAGTGCTGCCTTTCCGCACGTTTCGTTTCAATGAGTGTTGTTGCGCACCTTATAATGCTGATTTCGATGGTGACGAAATGAATGTGCATTTTGTTCAAACCGAAAAGGCTCGGGCAGAAGCTCTTCAACTTATGTCCACCGCGAGGAACATCATTTCAGCGAAAAATGGTGAGCCAATTATTGCGTGTACACAAGATTTTTTGGCCGCTGCATACCTTGTAACATCTCGCGATGTTTTTTTTGACCGTGGCGAGTTCTCGCAGATGGTGTCGCATTGGCTCGGCCCAGTAACGCAATTTAGACTGCCCATTCCCGCTATATTGAAACCCGTAGAGCTATGGACGGGAAAACAGTTGTTTGAACTCATTGTACGTCCCTCACCTGAGGTGGATGTACTGTTGAGTTTTGAGGCTCCAACAAAGTTCTACACGAGGAAGGGTAAGCACGACTGTGCAGAGGAGGGCTATGTGGCATTCCTTGATTCCTGTTTTATATCAGGCCGCCTCGACAAGAAGTTATTAGGTGGAGGAGCAAAGGATGGACTTTTCGCACGGCTACACACCATTGCTGGGGGTGGGTACACAGCGCGTGTTATGTCTCGCATTGCACAGTTCACTTCACGGTACCTAACAAATTATGGGTTTAGCCTGGGCCTCGGCGATGTTGCGCCAACCCCAGAGTTGAACAAACAGAAAGCAGCAGTTCTAGCGCGCTCTGTAGAGGTATGTGATGGTTTAATCAAATCAGCGAAGACGGGGCGGATGATACCCCTTCCGGGTCTTACTGTCAAGCAATCACTGGAGGCGCGTCTCAATACGGAGTTGTCGAAGGTGCGTGACGAGTGCGGTACCGCAGCCGTACAAACACTTTCCATCCACAACAATACGCCGCTGATCATGGTGCAATCGGGTAGTAAAGGTAGTGCCCTGAACATTGCTCAAATGATGGCCTGCGTGGGCCAGCAGACTGTAAGTGGGAAGCGTATTTTGGACGCCTTTCAGGACCGCTCGCTCCCACATTTCCACCGTTTTGAAGAGGCACCTGCAGCCCGTGGGTTTGTGGCTAACTCGTTTTACTCTGGCCTCTCCCCGACAGAGTTTTTCTTTCACACAATGGCAGGACGTGAGGGTCTCGTCGATACGGCAGTCAAGACGGCAGAAACGGGGTATATATATCGGCGCCTGATGAAGGCAATGGAAAACTTGAGCGTACGGTACGACGGCACGGTGCGTAACACGAAAGGAGACGTAATACAGCTAAGGTTTGGTGAAGATGGCCTTGACCCTCAGCTCATGGAGGGTAATAGCGGCACACCTCTGAACTTGGAGCAGGAATGGCTTAGTGTTCGAACGGCGTATGCACGTTGGGTCGTGGGACTGCTTGCTGGAAGTAAGACGGCAAGTGACGGAAATGCAATACGAGATAATGAAAATTACTTTAACGAGTTTATTTCGATGCTTCCAACAGAGGGACCTTCGTTTGTAGAAGCGTGCTTGAATGGGGATCAAGAGGCGCTAAAAGTTTGTGAGGAACAGGAGTCTCGAGAAGATGCTTTGCATAACAGCAACGGGAAAACTAATGATAGGGAGAGCAGGCCACGTACAGGAAGACTGCGTCGGGCAGTGTTAATTTCCCATCTGGTTAAAGTTTGCAGTAGAAAGTTCAAAGATGATATCCAAGACTTCTTCGTGAAAAAGGTGAGGGAACAGCAACGGATCCGCAACCTGCTCAACCTTCCCAACACGAGTCGTGAGCGAACGGAGGGGGGAGGTGACAATAGTGGGCCTATTGCAAATAAGAGAACCAAAAAGAGAGCACCGTCACTGAAGGTCAAAGACAGCAAAGAAGGGGGAAGGGTTTCCGAGTTGCGGGACCTTGAGATGCTTCAGACCGAACTACTTCCGCTGACACGCGGAATGGTAACACGATTCATTGCTCAATGCGCAAGCAAGTATCTGCGTAAGGCATGTGAGCCTGGTACCCCGTGCGGCGCCATTGCTGCCCAATCTGTTGGTGAGCCAAGTACCCAGATGACTTTGCGTACCTTTCACTTTGCTGGTGTGGCGAGCATGAGCATTACGCAGGGTGTTCCTCGACTAGTGGAGGTCATCAACGCCAATCGCAATATTGCTACACCCGTTGTCACAGCTCCAGTACTACTTATGGAAGGGGAGGAAAACCATTGCGAAATATTCAGGAAGCGGGCACGGTTCGTGAAGGCCCAGATTGAGCGCGTGCTGTTACGTGAGGTTGTGTCCGAAATTGTGGAGGTGTGCAGTGACACTGAATTTTACCTCCGTGTGCACCTTAATATGTCCGTTATTACAAAACTGCATCTACCCATCAACGCCATCACCGTTCGTCAGCGCATTCTTGCGGCCGCTGGGCATACCATGTCTCCCCTTCGGATGCTAAACGAGGATTGTATAGAGGTATTCAGCCTCGACACACTCGCTGTATATCCCCACTTTCAGGATGCCCGTTGGGTTCACTTTAGTCTCCGACGCATCCTCGGGTTACTCCCCGACGTTGTAGTTGGGGGCATCGGAGGCATTAACCGTGCGATGATATCCTCAAACGGCACTGAAGTGTTGGCAGAAGGCGCGGAGCTGCGTGCCGTAATGAATCTTTGGGGTGTCGACTCTACTCGGGTGGTCTGTAATCACGTGGCCGTGGTGGAGCGTGTGCTGGGTATTGAAGCTGCGCGCCGTGTGATCGTGGACGAGATACAAAACATACTCAAGGCATACAGTCTAAGCATTGACGTTCGGCACGTGTACCTCCTTGCGGATCTCATGACTCAACGAGGTGTGGTGCTTGGAATTACGCGATACGGCATTCAAAAAATGAACTTCAACGTTCTTACCATGGCTTCATTTGAGCGCACCACGGACCATTTGTACAATGCCGCAGCCACTCAACGAGTTGACCGGGATCTCAGTGTGTCAGACAGTATTATCGTAGGGAAACCTGTCCCATTAGGGACAACATCCTTCGATCTCTTGTTAGACGGTTCCATAAGCAACGATGTTCTCCCTCCTCAGCGTTGCGTGAAACGCGGGATGGGCCCCAACTTCCACACCGCAAAACGACATCATCTGGTACCTCTTGCCGCTGAGGGTGTTTTTCGTTTGGATCTTTTTTAAACGTTTTCAAGGAACGAAATGGCAATAGCGGTGGTGATGACGGAAACAAAATAAGTAAAAGGTTGAAGTTATGTGTGGGCAGTTGATTGTGGTCGCACGTATATGGGCGAGTACTTTGCCTAATGTTAGTATCTTCTTGAGGGATGAGAGGGGAGAATGAAGCGGTGTATTTCTTTACACACACAAGCCAGTGGAGTTGTGTGACTGATTGTGGTGCTTGTAAGGTGCCAGTTGCATGGGCTGGCGTTGGAAACGTGTTGAATATTACGTGTAACGGTGCTTAATTGCCATGCTGAAGCATGTGGCGTATCCAAAGGAAGATGGTTGGGGAAGTGACGGGAGTGTGGGGAAAATGTTTTACTTTATTTTCTGCTCCTGGTACATGAACAAATCCGGTCGGGGAGGAAATGTAGTTCGTGAAGATATGTAGCCATTCACTTCCTTTATTCCCTTTCAATGTTCGCTTTGAGTACTTGTCTTTCCTTTGGCACCATTTTGTTGGTGGAATTTCCCCACTTTTTATTTTAAAAAAATCACTATACCAACTCGAATCATTTATTCGGCGGGAAAGGAATGCATGCCTCATGGATGCTCATCCTCGTTGGTTTTGTCACTCATGCTTGTTTTACCTTTGTCCTGCTGCCGAAGTTTTTTTTTTTTTGCTCTCATCGGATATAACTAGTGGTTCTGAATAATCTTCATTAGGTCTGTACCGCCAGCAGTTTTACTGTGTTAAGTGGTGGGAGATTAAGGGGGTAATATCGGACACAACGACGTTAGCAGTGAGAATGGACAACTCTGAGGCTGTGAGGAAGGGAGGCATACGACCCGGAGTGACATCGGGGGATGTGGGGAGGATTGAGAAAAGGAACTCGGAACCGCAACATTCTATCTTCGGAACTGAAGTTGCTGGGGGTTTGACAACCGAAAGATTTGTTTCATCCACGCGTAACTTTGCAACGACTCGAAAAGTACAAAAGCTGCTAGACGTTACTGTCAATGACAACTTTCGGGAGCTAGTTCTCTACATGAATGATGTTGTGCCAGAGTTTCTTGAGGGCTTATATTTTCAGAGAGGGGATTTGCCATCCGGCGGAAGCGAGAAAACAACGCCACTTCAACGCCCCCAACAACATAACAGTGCAGTTGCGTCTGTGAATGCAAATGGTGTTACAACTGCCACCACTACCACAACTACCGGCACTGCTTCATCCCTTAGCTCGCACTCTTCAGCAGCGCTCCGTGCAGCGCTTGAGGGTCGTGTTGTGGATGTTCACCAACGTTTTTTGCAGGAGTGGTCGACCCTCAACGAGGTGTTTGAGGAAGTGTATTCGTTAGTAACAAAACTTCATCGTGAAAGTGAGGTACTTGAGGCGACTCTAGGTGCTCATGCCGCTCAGGCAGAAGATTTTTCCGGTCTCATGACAACACTCCAAGCTGAGTTGACTTTGGTTCATCAGAGGGAGAGGGAAATAAAGGAGTTCCAAGGCAGATATCACTTTACAGCGGAAGAGCAGCGGATATTAGAGGAGGGGTCTGTTGATACCACTTACCTTGATGTGCTTAGCAGTGTGCAAGCGACTCACCGTGAGTGCCGTCAGATGCTCCTCTCGCGTGAAAGCTACCAGAGCGCTGCAGCAGTGATGGACAGCACGTACATTGCTATAATAAAGGGTACAGAAAAGGTGGCACGCCATCTAAAAACCCTGTCGGGTCGCTCAACCTCGGGTCCTACATCCAGCTGCGGGGAGGCACCAGAATTGACCAATTTTTACTTGCGGTGCATGAATTTTCTCCGAGAGGAGAACAAAGCACAGTGGGCATCGGTTGTAGAGGAGGTTGCTCGGTTGCGACGCGCAGCGGTACTTCGGCAATATTTTCATCTTCTGACCACCGGTTCCACGACGACGGCTTCCCGCACGTATCACATGGGGGGTGGGGAACGCCACAACTCAGCAGGGGGAGGTGAAGGCAGTAGTGCGGGTATACGACCATTAGAGGCGGAGATCGGCAACCCCGTTTTTTTCTTTAGTTCACTCTTCGCTTGGTTGCACCAGGCAATTGTGGACGAAGACGATTTCTTTTCAACTTTCTTCACTTCCCCAGTGTTGGAGCCACGCCAACCACCGCTTTCTGGTGGGAAAGGTGAGTGCACTGATGCGTTAGAGGGTGGTAGAGGCTCTCCGTGTTCCGCGACGGTGGCAAATCACTTTGACGAACCCGTCGGTGAAGATTTGACGTTGAGTAAGTCATCGGTTCTCGATTCCGTCTTTGACGTTCTCTGCAAACATATCCAAAGTGTGCTGGAGGGCGTGCTGGAGAGGTTTCTGCGGACGGCGTCGAATCTCCAAGATGCTGATGGGGTTGGTTCGAACACCGGTGAAGCGGGATCCCCTGGCACCGAAGATTTTAGTAGTAAAGCGGGATCCTCCCGAATGGGACCCTCGGGGCCTATTGGTCTTACTGGTGGCATCGCGCGTCTTCTTTCGGCTGCGGCGGGCCGCCCACTCTCCTTGGTTTCGGGTGCTTCAAAAGCAGAAAATCGCTACCAACACGTGATGAACCGCTCGCAGTTGGAGGCGCTGGTGGCAACGACGGTGTCAAGCCTGACAAGTGGTCTTCAAACAACTCATGCCCTACTGCAGCTCTTTACATATTGCAGCACCAGTACGTTTACCGCTTTACTTGGCCGTGATGCCGCACTCACGCGTCTAATCGCAGACGATGGAAAGATGCAGCTACTTCGTGTGTATCATACGATAGCCAAACACCTCTCAGACCACTCGTTAGATAGTGTGGCAGGTGTTGTCAGTCGTTCTGCCATTCTCCGCCGGTTGGCGTCTGCTGAAGCACTGGAATGGAAATTGGGAGGCACTGCCAGGTACTTCGTTGTTGACTTTTTGCTCGAATACAAAGTGGAGGATGAACGTGGGTTAGATGGTAGTTCCTTCCATGAAGACCAAATGAAAGCGCAGGAAAGATCGGCTTCTACACAAGGGTTGAAGCCCTCAAGTTTCAGTGGCCGACCCGCTAGTTGTAATCCTTATTTGCGTAGTGGTCTCTCCAAGCATCAGGCACAGGCGGCTGAGTTGCTTCGCACACTCGAAACCATGGTTCTTCCCGTGCCTCCTGAAGTAGCGGAGTGCCTCCGTGTTTTGCAAGCCACTATGGTCGAAGCACAGAAGCATGCGGAAATTATGGAGTCCCTCCACGTTTCTCCATCGTATGGTTTAGTGCAGGAGGTCTCTGGAGGAGCTGAGGCGGCCAGTGCTGCCCCTCCATGCAGCGAGCAGTTCTTTGCCGTGATTGTGCAGCATTTGATGTCATTTCCAACGGTACTGGCGCACCAACCTGTTTTAAGCAGCGGCGTTGACGAACCTTGCAAGTTGGTGATTCAACTGAATACCATGAATGCCTTATATGAAACGCTTGTCCCTCACACAGGCAGTTCCGCGAGCGGAAGCAAGTTGGCTCATTACACCATGCCTCTCTTGAGCACTGTAATGGAGCGCATTGAAGACCTTATAAAGGAATTGGTAGCAGCCCTCTCCCAGTGTGTCGCGCGACACTACTTGGGAGAGGCCACGAATGAAGGTGATGAAATGGAAAAGGCTATTTGTACTCCCGAAGCGGCTAAAACTATCGAGTCTACTGGCGGGGGGGATGGTGAGGGTGGTGTGGCCGCTAAGGAATTTGACACTCGCACCGTCATGGATAAACTTAATGAATTTTATAGTGTTGTAGCGGCCTCAGGCCGACTCTATGTCCCCATTGTTTCTTCGTTGGCCTCACCTCCTTTGCGTGATCGGGTTATGCAGGGTGTGCTAGATATAACTTTAGCTGTGTACGAAAGACGTTACGAACAACTTCTCAACTTGTCATCAGAAGGGGGCTCTGACATCACTACCACTCTTTCTTCAGATCTTCCGGGCCGCACCTCAGTGGAGGACCTTCACCCTGACAAGTTACGTATCCTTTTGGACACCACCCCATAAAGTGGAGTAGGCGCGGAATATAACCCCTTTCAGGCTGCGGGGTTGTAAAAAAAAAAGAGTAAGGGATGGGCGTCTTCATTTATTTTCTACCACCCCAATCTGTTTTGTTGTTGTTGCTGAACTGAGCTGATGAAAATATCTGTTGGGTCGGTCCGTTGCAATCGAATAAGGACATTCGAGTCACTTGCAGCAATCAATTCACCTTCAAGGTTGATGCCGTTCATCCGGTCGTTACCCACACAACAGCCTCTGTTTTAGTGAGTGTGCGGTGTTTGGTGCTCCCGTGTAATTCACCTTTTGTCCTTTAAATTCTCGATTTCCCCCTTGCACGGTTATTGGAGGATTCCCCTTTTCCCACACAATAACCACTTCTCCCACCTCCCCTTTTTAATACTTTTCTTTAGTTTTGTTACTTCTTTATCTTTATTTTCTTTTTTTCTGCCTCTGTGACAGTGTATTAGTGGGTAAAGTACGGTGGATTCATAAATCTTCTTATCTGCTGTACAGAGACGGCGGTAGCGCGGAAGGCCAAACATCAGCACGGGCACAAGCGCAATCTTGCCTCTTTTGTACTGAATTAAGAAGGACGGGCGAAAGACATCCACAAGCGCGCATTTCTGTATCTTTATTTTAAACGAGAGAAGTGGTAGTGTCAGTATGGTTTTTTATTCTTTTGTACTGGTGATGAAGCCACGACAACGTCGATTCACTTCGCAGGCGTTGCGTGAGATCGGTGTTGCTGTCTATAGCAACGGTGGTCTTATCAGAAGCATCACAAACGAGGGGATTATGCGGCCCTATAGTCGCTTCCGTGATGCAGACAATACGCCCTTAACGTATGCACGGTATATTATACTTCAGCTTGACATGGGTGAGGAAGAAATGGGAAAGGTAGACAAAATCATACGGGAACATCAGGACGTTTTGATGGCGCTAAAGTTGAACAACCTGGAGCGACCGGTGGGTATACGAAGTGGGAATAAAGAACTACAGGCCGCTTACTTTCCGCTGGACACTTTCACGCGACTTGAGGAGGAAATTAACTGGTCACCTCAGACCTCAGCAGATATTTACACACAGTTGGAGATGAACTGGAAGGAATTCTCCCGCACACGTTGGTCCAGTTTTCTGAGAAACTGAACTATTCAACGGTGGTGTGCGCGTTCTTGCCGTGATAGCGAGTGTGTGTTGGATAAGGTTTGGGAACGGGGAAAAGAAATACCCTCGAAGGGATCCTTTGGGCACCTATGAAAATTTGTGATATCGATGAGGAGTTGGCTGCGTGTGAATGACTGCACTGACGTTATATTTGTTCTTCCCTTTTTACTCCCTTATTTCACTTCTCTCTTTTCCCCCTCCCTGTTATTTATTTATTGTGTACATCTGCTCTTGCTTTCCTTTTTTCTTTTTATGGGCATATCAGTTTTAAGAAAATGTGTAACGACGATGCTCGGCAAGAGGGCGTTCAGTGGCCGTCCTCACAGCAATTGGCAGCCCTTGCCGACATAGAAGGTGATGTTCAAATGAAAGCAGCACAACTTGGCTTACTTAGTTCAGAGTACCGTGCGAATATTGCACGCGTGTTGCACCACTACGAACCGCAGGCTGCGACCTTTCGCACCATTATTTATGCCAGTGAGCAGAAGCGAAAGGCAGTGGAAAGGGAACTCGTGTGGACAGAACGCATCGCTTTGCTCCAGGAGCAGCGCTGCGGAACAACTATTGTCTCCACGCGCGATTTGATGGTACTTGAGCGGGAACCGTTGCATCCTGTGGAATGCAGCTTAAAAGAATGTTATCAGAAGCTGGAGAATGTTGCGTACAATGAGCTCTGTGTCCTACGAAACTACGAATATCCTCCCAGGCAGGCCGTAGCTACAATGAGAATGATCATGAGGGTTCGGGGAGAGGAGGATTTGAGCTGGGAAAACGTACAAGTGGTTCTTAGTGAGAACTACTTCTACACTTTCTTCGTCAGCCGCATGCGCACGCTACTGCAGAAACGCCTTCCAGATGATGTACTGGAGGAGCTTGAGCAGTACTGCCTCAATCCTGAGCACGCACCCGAGGCCCTTGCGGTAGTTTCCGTACCGCTGGGAGTTATTGGGAGTTTGTTGCACGCGGTACGTGACTATTTTCAAGTGATGGACCTTGTGAAGCGGCCAGTGGAGCCCATGTCAGTTGAAGAGCGCCGCAAGAAGGCCGGTGAGCTGCGCCGTGCCCTGCAGACATTAAAGGAGGACGCCGCCACTGCAACTGAGGGAATGGCTGATCTGAAGGCGCGTATTGCGAGTAAATTTGTTACCGTGCGTGATGAGTACGATGACACCATGTGTCCACTGCACGACGACTTAGAGAAAAAGACAGAGGATTTCCTAAAAGTGCTTTCCGGAGACATTCCTGCTGAGGAAGGTGCCACTGGTGAAGGTGAATGCCCCGATGCCATGTAGAGACGGTTAGGTTCCAAAGCATTATGACGCGGCGTCTTTGGAGCACAGAAACTGCTGGGAAAGGGCGTACCAGGAAGGAAAGCTGTAAAAAAAGGTGTGTGAGGTGGTATGAAGGCTGGTGGAATGAAGATGGGGAACACTGGAAAATAGAGCGGAGGAAACAACGGTGTACGGAATGAAGGCAGCCAAGAGGAGATCGCAGTGGGAAAATGGGAAAGAAGAGGGGGAGGAAGCCAGGCGGTGAAGGTGAGGAGAGGAGTGAGGAAAAAAAAAGGTAACTTAGAAAAATAAAAATTGGAAAGACGGCTGCCATCATTCCAGATTGTTCACGATAGGGAAAAGGAAAGGAGTGTCTTCGTGATGCCAACAGATTATTTTATTTAAATATGTGCATGTTTTTTTTTTCTTTGTTTTACCTGGGCACATAAAAGGTGCGGTAAAGGACATCTCATGCAATATTTATTATCCATTATGTATATTACTGCCCAACATCTGGCACACCGACCTCGATGAGAGCGGTGCTCTCCCTTAAATAAGTTTTAGATGTCTGTCCTGTAAACACTTTGCGGGGCAAAGAAGAATCTTCCACCCACCTTACTTTTTTTCCTTTCTTTGGAAAGATCAATGTATACATGTATACAGGTCTTCCGTACAGTTGATGTGAAAGGTGTGGTCAAAGAGAATGCGTAAGTGTTTAACACGCTGACTGGAGGACATACATGAGGACGGTTATTACACTAAAAAAACCTTGGGGCCACGTATGTGTGCATGTTTGTGTGGTAAAGCACATTTGGTTTCATAGTTGTGCCGTCAGATTTTTCTTTTTCTCTTTCTGAACGCAGCGTGAACTCTGTCAACCCTTCCTTTACACACATGCAACTTTCTTTTCCTTATCTGGAATTCAACACATTTGCCCATTGCCGCGGGAAATATTTGTAGGTGAGGTTAGGGAGATCGACGCGCTTTCTCTTTCTTTCTTGATGCCAGCCACCAGGGAAGGGACGAAGAGCGTTACCGCCGAAACGTTTGCGGTTGAGATTGTCCATCTTGTTCGTTTACATCAAATTCACACAGTGACGCTATGTTGTCCAACAGAAGAACTTCGGGTGGAGCCAGCGGCGCTCCCAATGGCATCTACAATTACCGTTGAGGCACGATTGCTTAGCTCGCTCGATTGGAACTGCGATACGGCTAAGAACTGTACTTTTGACGCGGTGCTAGCGAAAAGTAATGGAACAGTATTCACATATCACATCTTATTTGCGACCGCTGTGACTTCGAGAGACTCCGCAGGTGCTGCTATTTCTGAAAGGCAAGGAACGCAGCTTAGTGCCCACTGGTGTTCGCAGCTGCAGCGGCGGCTGGCTATCTGTTCCGCTCTCACAGGCGTTCCAAGTCATCTATCGGTGTTGCTGCTCCCGTACGTACCGCACCTATCGTGGAACAGGGATCGCGATGGGATCCTCGGCGCAATTCACAGCGCGACGATGATGTCGACGATAACGGCACGGGACCTGGATGATAATGACACATCGGAAGCGAGGTACGATGTCCGTGTTGCCGCTCTTCTTAACGCGGCAGTTCCGCTTGGTCCCCGTGTGGGTTATCACACAGTGGCTTTGTTCTTGAATGCCATCGATGGGGATGCCTGTTTTAGGGAGGCACTTTCTCCAAACAACTTGCGCGAAAGCAGAAAACGAGTGCGACAGTCTCAGAAGGGATGCATTAAACCGGGGAAAGATACATCGTTTTGTTTTCCCCTCCTAGCTGAGTTCAACGAAAAGTATCTGCTCCCAGCGCTGTCGTGGGGAGCGCTACACGCGAGCACCCTGGAAGGTAAAGGTAACCACTACGACGTGTGTGGGCTTGGAAAAGACATGGGCTGCAGTGTCTACCTCCGCGGTACTCTTGACGCTCTCCGTGTGCGCAGCGTTACAGTCATTGTGGACGGGCCGCGCGATTTGTGGTACCGTGTGATATCGCCATATGAGGACACTGCGGCTCCGGTAGCTAGCATGAAACCTTCTCTACTGCAGCTTGCGGGAAAGCTTGCAGAAACAGTTGAGGCGGCCTTATGCCGGTTGGTTGCCGAGAACTCGGACAGCTTTGTCCATCGCGCGATGGTCTCACCCTCCAGAGAGGATGGTGCGGCGTGTGTTGCGGCTGGGCCTGAAATCGAGGTCGGGACGATAGTGCCTATAGGGCAGTCATGCCCACTACTGATACAGAGTATTGCAGACAGTTTGGCACACATCGTGCGAACGTCGCAGAATCCACTTTTCGTAGCAGACGTTCAGCGGCTACTGCAGTTACATTTGATGGAAGGTGACACGCCATCACATGTGATGGAATTGAGTGCTGATGGTGGAGTTGTGGCGGAAAGTCGTGGTGACGCTGCCACTCAGTCATCAGTTGGCTCAACCGCTGCAGCACTTCAGTGGGCTGTCGAAACACGTCTCCTGAAGCTGTAAGGTGCACTGGAACCTAGTCGACTCCTCTAGTGGGGAAAAGGGGGCGATGGCGACTCTCCTCTCGTTGTCCCTTTTTCGTTTACTTG